>NC_049991.1:21695628-21699557 GCF_000003815.2 Branchiostoma floridae | reverse complement strand
GCTGGCTGCAGGGTTGACCTCCTGTCGGCAGGGTTGACTTGCTGTCTGCAGGGTTGACTTCCGGCCTGCAGGGTTGACTTCCGGCCTGCAGGGTTGACTTGCTGGCTGCAGGGTTGACCTCCTGCCTACAGGGTTGACCTCCTGTCTGCAGGGTTGACTTGCTGACTGCAGGGTTGACCTCCTGTCTGCAGGGTTGACTTGCTGGCTGCAGGGTTGACCTCCTGTCTGCAGGGTTGACTTGCTGGCTGCAGGGTTGACCTCCTGTCTGCAGGGTTGACTTGCTGGCTGCAGGGTTGACTTCCTGCCTGCAGGGTTCACTTCCGGCCTGCAAGATTGACTTCTTGCGTGCAAAGTTGATTTCCAGTATGCATTAAATCAACTTAAGATCCAAAACGCAGGAAATGAATGCAGGTTGATGCAGGAAATCAATTCTGCACACAGGGCTGATTTCCTGCATGCTGGGTTGATTTAATCCTGCTGCGTGGAATGGACTAATCACATTTCACAATATATTGAATTTCTATTTTTCGTAGAGAAGACCATCATTGAAATTAGATTCAGCTTACTAACTGTACAGTGGTATTTGCATAATAAATGAGACAAGATAAAACAAGAAATTCACAATGCAGGTATGAGGTCTCTGAACTCTTGTTAATTAGGATTTTACCATAATTACTTAATCATATTTTATGAATTACAGACTCTAAGACAATCTGCTTTATGCTAAATTTGACCTTCCACCCCTGACCCACAGAAACATGGTGCACACAGCCTTTACCCTCTGCCTGGCCTCCATCAACCTTGACCCAGAGGCTCTCAAGGGGAATACCAGTATCCTGGATTCCCTGGCCAGTAGTGTCATGAAGACCTGCAGCAAACAGACAGGGAAGGAGCTTCACTTTGTGATCCAGTCTCACTACCTGCAACTGTTCTCTGGTCTGCACACCTACGTACAGAAGACTCTGCTGGGGGCACAGGAAGGTAAGGCAGTGTGAACACAGGTGTGAACACAGGTGTGGGTACAGGTGTGAACACAGGTGTGCACACAGGTGTGAACACAGGTGTGGACACAGGTGTGGACACAGGTGTGGACACAGGTAACACAGACAGAACACACATTTGATGGTTCCAATTATTGTGTTTGAAAACAGTTAAATAACTGTAGACTGTTAGTACACCTTTCCCATAATATCACACAGACGATTGATGATTACTTACTGTTGCTTGAAATATCAACACTTTCTGAAAATTTTTTAATTTGGAAGTTATTAATAGTACATATTTTGGGTGCTTTATTGTTCCAGGTCCCAACGAAGAGCTTACTGCCTCTGTGCGACAGAGATTTGCTGAGAGTATGATGGACCTGCCCATGGCCTGGGTGTTGTCCTGTATTCTCCCAATCCGCTACACAAAGAACAGGGCAGAGGTGAGAGGTTAGAGGTTATGGAGGCTAGAGGTTACTGTATGATGGACCTGCCCATGGCCTGGGTGTTGTCTTGTATCCTCCCAATCCGCTACACAAAGAACAGGGCAGGGGTGAGAGCTAGGTTAGAGTTTACAGAGGTTAGAACAGGGCAGAGGCTATAGCATCTTAGATGTAATATTTACCTCCATGAAAAAATGGAGGTATAGTTTTGAGTGTGTCTGTGTGTGTGTGTGTGTGTTTGTGTGTGTGTTTGTTTGTGTGTGTGTCTGTGTGTCCGCATATTTGTGGTCATCATAACTTGAGAACCTCTTGATGGACTACTATGATATTTGGTATGTAGGTAGGGGTTGGGAAGACGAAGGTCAAGGTCAATTTTGGGCCCCCTGGTGTGTGGCCTTGGTACTGCAGCGCAACTTCCGGTTTTGCTATCTCGGTGTTCTGAACATGCTATGGTCAAGATTTTTAAGTATTAGATAGCTCTTGTGCTCAGGAAAAAATTACGTAAGTTTGGGCCCCCTAGCGTCTAGTTTGAGAATAGCAGGGGCATTTTTGTCAAAAACTTCTGACGAGGATAACTCAAGAAGGGAACAACGGATTCTCATCATTTTTGGTATGTAGGTACCTTAGACAATTTTGTACAAGATTAAATACTAATTATGCAAAATAGGAGCACATTTGCATAATTAATGAGGATATTATATTATGGCAGTTTTTTCAATGTATCTCTTGTCCTGGATGTGATATGGTCTTGACATTTGGCTGGTAGATAGCTTGCAGTGTCCTGACAAAGTGGGGCAGGTTTCAGCCCCCTAACATTTAATTGCGGAACTGCAGGGGCGTTTTTGTCAAGACATTCTAAAGAGGATAACTGCAGAAAGGATTGATGGATTGGCATCATACTAGGCATGCGGGTACCTTACGCAAATATGTTCATAATGATATACATTTTATGCAAATGAGGACTTAATTTGCATGATTAATGAGGAAATTGTATAATTCCATTGTTTTCAATAACTGGACTTCAATAAATGTAACACATGTTAACTATGATAGGTGGAATATAAGCAGATACCAAATATGGTAATGAGGAACTTATTTGCATAATTTATGTAAAATTGCAAAAACGCTTTATGATTAATAATGGGAATTTTATAATTGTGACATGGTACGTTAGTCAATGATGAACAATACCATGCATAAATTATGTTAATGTGCTAGTCAATTGCATGAAATTTACGAAAGCTCTAAATTTTCATGGAGGTATGAGGTCGCCGAACTCTAGTTCATTACAGTAATTTGTCCCATAAAATGTAGGAAACAATGTTTTTGAGATGTATATTTTTGAAAATTTTCAGTGTTAGGATACTCTCAGACCCCCTGCAATGCTCATGCCTGCACTGCTCACCACAAGGCTTTGCTGCACTAAGATTGCCCTACGCTGTGAAAACTAGGTTCCTGGTGAGAACCCTGTGAAGATGAATTGATGCTAAAGAGGAATTTTTGTCCCCCACAGCTGGTAGAGCACAGCAAACTGCCCAAGTGGCTGCAGTGGAGTCAGCTGTATAGCAGCCGGGAGCACGGACAGAGTCTCAGCAGGTAGGTACTGTCACAGGTACAGGTAACACAGGTGTGAACAGTCACACAGGTGTGAACAGGTAACACAGGTATGAACAGGTAACACAGGTGTGGCTGCAGTGGAGTCAGCTGTACAGCAGTCGGGAGCACGGACAGAGTCTCAGCAGGTAGGTACTGTCACAGGTACAGGTAACACAGGTGTGAACAGTCACACAGGTGTGAACAGGTAACACAGGTATGAACAGGTAACACAGGTGTGGCTGCAGTGGAGTAAGCTGTACAGCAGCCGTGAGCACGGACAAAGTCTCAGCAGGTAAGGTACTGTCACAGGTGTCACACAGGTGTAACACAGGTGTTATACAGGTGTAAATAGGTAACACAGGTGTGGCTTCAGTGGAGTCAGCTCTACTTGACTTGTGTTTCCCCAGGTTTGAGCACCATGTGTTCTGTGTTCCCCAGGTTTGAGCACCATGTGTTCTGTGTTCCCCAGGTTTGAACACCACGTGTTCTCCTACAAGGACCCGACCATCCTGCTGATCAGCTGTGCCGGAGGCTTTACTTTCTGCATTGCTGTGGACTCGGAGTGGAGGGAGAGCACTGCAGTGAGTACTAGACACTCAGTTAAATGTTTAGTCCTCCCCTTATCAAATAGTGCATACTCATATTCAGATTCAGCTTTATTGGTCCTTGGCATGGCAAATGACATAATAAATGCCACATGAAATGTGCCAACAAATTAGTCATTCCATAAAATCCTAAAAGCTATTACAATTCACCAACATACAAATTCACAAAAATACATTTTGTTTAAAATCCTAGACACTGGATGAAATATAGCAGTGACGGAGAGACAAAATGGACATAACTATGTCAGCAAACAATAACGTAGTAGTACTACGTAGAATTTACAAGAAAAAAGTAACTGCAT
>NC_049991.1:21691394-21695528 GCF_000003815.2 Branchiostoma floridae | reverse complement strand
TGTTTGTTGTTGTTAACTGTTGTTTGCCAGGCGTGGGGAGCCCATGACTGCCTGCTGCTGCAGCTGACTCCCGAGGTCTGGGTACTAGACGAGGGGCAGGGCATGATGTTCGTTAACCACCACATGTTGTTTATTGTTGTTGTTTATTGTTATTGTTTACTGTTTGTTAGGCGTGGGGAGGGCACGACTGCCTGCTACTTCAGCTGACCCCTGAGGTGTGGGTGCTAGACGAAGGACAGGACATGAGGTTCATGAACCACCACGCTGTTGTTAATTGTCGTTATTTATTGTTGTTTGTTAGGCGTGGGGAGGGCACGAATGCCTGCTGCTCCAGCTGACCCCTGAGTTGTGGGTGCTAGACGAGGGGCAGGGCATGATGTTTGTGAACCACCACGTTGTTTATTGTTGTTGTTTACTGTTTGTTAGGCATTGGGAGGCCAAGACTGCCTGCTACTGCAGCTGACCCCTGAGGTCTGGGTGCTAGATGAGGGGCAGGACATGATGTTTGTTAACCACCACGCTGTTGTTTATTGTTTTTGTTTATTGTTGTTGTTTGTTAGGCGTGGGGAGGCCATGACTGCCTACTGCTCCAGCTGACCCCCGAGGTGTGGGTTCTAGACGAGGGACAGGGCATGATGTTCGTGAACCACCACGCGCGCACCGTGAAGAACGGGATCTACTTCGGCCGGAACTTCGACAGCCCGCTGGTCAGCCTACAGAGTCTGGACTCACTGCAGACTGCAGAGGGGGAGCTCGCTATCACTAATGTCGAGGTTTGTTTGTTTGTTTGTTTGTTTGTTTGTTTGTTTTATTGGGATCTAAATGTAGCATCACTGTTCTTTCTGGACTCGCTACAGACAGCAGAGGGGGAGCTCGCCATCACTAATGTCGAGGTGGGGTGCAGATTGTGTGTTACAAATTTTTTCTATTTCAAGAGACTTTTCAAGTAATAGCAGTATCGAGGTGTGGTGCAGATTGCTCTTTAGCATATCAGCCCAAAACAACTAATGCATAAAAAATTTGATACTCTGAATGCTGCTATTCAGGAATTTTGAGGAAAAGCACACCATTTGAAAGAGTAGCAACATTGGCGAGACTGGTAACATCGACAGGCCGAGATGCAGACTTTTCTTAACCTTGTGTTCCTCAGGTGTTTATGGTGTAATTCTGTGTCATTCAGGTGTGGGGCTGAGGGAGCTCGGACAGAACAGCAGCACTGGCGAGACTGGGAGCATCGACAGGCCGAGATGCAGACAGTTGTCTAAGTAGTGTGTGACATGATCCCTCAGGTGTTTATGGCATGATCTGTGTTCCCTCAGGTGTTAATGACATGATTCTGTGTCCTACAGGTGTGGGGCTGTGGTGATGAAGGAGCGCTGAAGGAACAGCAGCGATGGCGAGACTGGGAGCATCGACAGGCCGAGAAGCAGACATTTCCTAACCTTGTGTTCCCTCAGGTGTTTAAGGTTTGATTCTGTGTCCTTCAGGTGTGGGGGTGTGGGGATGAAGGAGCTCTGAAGGAACAGCAGCGATGGCGAGACTGGGAGCATCGACAGGCCGAGAAGACGCAGAAGGTGAAGCGGCCCGGCCGAGACGACTGGCAGGACAACCCTGACAAGTTCCTGCTGGATATGGTCGGCGTGGAAACCCAGCATCCGCAGGAGAGGCCCGGGATGTAGGCTGCAGTACCGGGGCCAGGAGACAGGGGGTGCAGGCTGCAGTACTGGGGACAGGAGACAGGGGGCATAGGCTGCAGTACTGGGGGTGCAAACTGCAGAGATAGGGCAGGGGCATAGGCTGCAGTACTGAAGAAATAGAATAGGGGGCACAGGCTGCAGTACCATAGGTGCCAGCAAGGTGGCATGGATAAAAAAGCTCCAAATAATTCTGGTCACTTTGGACACAACACATGAGCCTTTATAGGTCACAATGTAGAATTTTGAATTCTTCACCAAAAATGCTGTCACATATGGCTTAAAAAAAGGTTGCATGTTTTTCTATGTCATGTACTTTACAGAAGAACATGTCTCGAAAATGTTTGCCAGAGGTTCAAAATGTCTGGCATCTTTCCAAATCAAAAGTGGCCAGTGTTAATAATAGTAAATGATATCAACTCCAGGTGCAATACTTGAAATGTGAATGGTGATAACAGAATGGTACTGTGTAAACTTAAAGGCAAAACTTCATCTTCCAAAAATGAATTAGATGTAAAACTAAAGCTTCTATGTGCTTAATATAATATATAGTATTAGTAAAAAATGTAGCTTTATATCAAAGAGATATGCTAAGAGCATCATATGGTAGGCTGTTAGTACATTGTAACAGTAGTATAGTGAAGTATTCCACCGCTGATTGAGTCACTATCTGATGAACTCATTCCTTTAAGCCCCCTTTACAAATCAAGAATATAGATCGGCTGAGTTGTCAGCGAACTCTAAATTACGAGGAGGTATGACCCTGATGCCGACGAAGAAACTTTGCCATTTGTTCGTAGGCATCAGGTTCATGCCTCCTCGTAATTTAGAGCTCGCTGACAACTCGGCCGAGCTAAATTCTTGATTTGTAAAGGGGGCTTTATACCTCCTTTCCACTGAGGCTGTGGTCATCTTGAAACCAAAATGTCATTTAGTGATCAATGGATAAAAATGATGATACTAGTCAATTTTGTTGATAAAAAAGACAGTAACTTAGGACATTTTGTAAGTTGGAGTATTCTGTCGTCTTTCAGATTATTCTTAGACTTTAACATCGTCGATGATATTCCAGCTGTTAATTCCTACATGTAGGCATGTCACACAGCAGACGATTCCATTCTAGGTACAGGGAGCCCAAACAAGACTGGTGCTGCATGTACATTTATAAATCTTGGTGGCAAATCCAGATATTCATTTCTTCTTGGTATACAAAATGTAGTTAGAATCATCCTGCCATGTATGTAGTGTTAAGTGTCAGCCTGCCCGATTCAGAAGGTATAATACATAAAGGTTGGAAAGATTAGGACATTACTACATAATAATTATATTACATGTATTTAAGGTAAAAAAAAACTCAAGGTCTACTTCAGTCTTTCTCAAAATCTGTCCACATTCTTGCCAATGTCAGGGCATGTATGGATGCATTAGGGGAAGAGGGGTATTTTCATCCAATTTGAAATAATTCCAAATAACCTTTAAGGTTGAAAATGAATTTGTTTGAGTTGTAAGCTGCAAATCATAATCAAACCAAACATGTTTTGGTTGTAGTAAGAGGAAGGCAGAGGAAGGACATGATATTCTAGTCTTCTATGCATATATAAATGTACAGTCAAACTTGTCCTCAGCAACCACTCAAGCTAGTCGCTCCTGACAAGTTGGTTGGTTAGGCCACACCAATTTAATTTCTTGGTTCACAGATTCGCTCGCTCCTATTTTTTGGAAAAAAAAATAAAAAGTACCACTCAGCAAATTTTCACCATTAATGAAACCATTCACCAACTTTCTGGTGTAGCAAACATAAAAACTGACACTACTTTTGTAATTTTCAACGAACAGGTGCTGTTACTGTACAGTAATAGTGTTTTTGTACTTTTTTCAAGCTGAAAACTTTTTTTCTTTATGTTTGGGATTAACCCTTACCTTTATCCGAAACATTTTACAATTTTATTTTTATTTCGCCCTCTCGCTCCATATTTTTTATGAAAAAATCCGTGAAACAACAAATTAAATTGGTGTGGCCTTAGCAAAAAAAAAAACATGATTATGTTAACTTTGCACTTGTACTGTTCTATGTTTACTTCTGCTGGATTTTTTGCAGGTTTCCTGAAGCTAGTTTTATGTACCAGGAATTCTGTTAGTCACCATCGGTAAATTTTGACGCTCAATGATGTACATGTGCTGGGTACCTCTATTTGAGTTTTTGCATGGTACATGTGAAAACTGATTTCCAACCAAAGACATCTCCAAAAGTTGTTCCTCATTCTTTTCATGCATCACTTATACTATAATTCCCTTTTTATTCATTCCTCCTGAATTGAAATTTATATGTCTGTTTCAGCGGGTTATTCAACAATAAGTAACTGTGAAAGGATGTTTTCATCCCAATTTCTCAATGATCATATGATCCCATACATGTATGTTACTGTAAATGTACTGCAGC
>NC_049991.1:21686011-21689364 GCF_000003815.2 Branchiostoma floridae | reverse complement strand
AAAGAAGTGAAACAGCACTGTCACTGTGGTAACATTTTCGGTGTTTCAACTGCACATAGAAAAACATAACTTTTTTTAAAAGATATTCATGTCATGTTTCCTCTAGACATCTATGTTCAATTTTCTGTTACAGAATTACACAAGACCAAAGTGCACTTTTGCAAATAACTTTGAAGCGAAAATCAACAGAGTAACTAGACATAAAGTCAACAATAATTCATCTTTGACATATCTTTGACATTAAAACAAATGAAGGAAAATATCAATATGATGAACAATTTGAAACATCCGAATGAAAGCTCATCTGTGTTGGTAATTTGAAACATAGTAAAGAGATAAAATGCAGTTAACTAGTAAATTATTCTAAACATAATTTCAACAGAAGACATGTACTACATATAAATGTAGCACAACTGTTATAAGTTGTAGACATGGACACTTAAATGTAACAGCTTAAAACAACTAACGTGTTTGACAAATGGACACTATTAAATGTAACATATTGTAAACATTGGCACTTCTCCAGCAGCTACACATCTAGGCCTTATGTGAGTTGTAGACATGGACACTTGTGTAACAGCTATATATATTGCTACATAACTGCTACAAGTTGTAGAGATGGACACATCCCTGTGATGTCCCCAAACAGAGCAGGTTTCTGTCCACGGTGAGACAGGTGCGCCCCCTTATGTCTCCCTGTAAAACTGCACCCATCTGTGCGGTAAACACGTCCCATGTGCACACCTCTCCACTGTCCATGACAGCAAACAGTCGGGACCCACACAGGTAACCCTGGACACACCTGTAGGAAAGCAACACACTGTTTTGAATGGTGACTATTACATCCAAAATTTTATGCCCTAGCTTATTATATGACAAAAGAAAAGCTAGGAAGGAGTTTTGAGTAGCCTGGGTCCCATCAAGGTAGTGTACTGTTAATGCAGAAATGTTCGCGGTGGTTTTATGTTTGCCAGCTCGCGGTGGTTTTATGTTTGCCACGTTGCTAGCTCGTAAAACCACAGCGACCATCTTTCCATGGCAGTAAGAGACTACATTGCATGGTGCTACTGCAAACTTAAAACCACCGCGAACAGTAATTTTCCCGCTACCGCGAAATTAAATCCCCGCAAAATTAAATGCATTTACAGTAGTGGGAGTATACAAACAAACAAACAAATGTACCTTCCCCAGCTGCGCTGAGGCAGTCTGTACTTCTGCAGAGTCAGACTACAGCCTGAAGCAGGGTTGATGGAGAGGAGAGAGCACCCAGCCTCCTGGTGCTGGTCTCCTGGGTTACTCACCAGTGCGAAGATCAGACCCTACACAACAAAAATTCCACATGATCAATAGTTTCATTAGGTTAGTACCTCACTGAATAAAGAGACTCTTTTTACACAACCATTGCTTTATTTCTACTGTAGTTTCAGTCTGTCAGAATTACTTTGAGGAAAGCAACAGGCTGTTAGAAGATTTCATGAATCCAAAGTTGTTTTTGAAAACTTGAATGCATCGTGACTCACCTGGTCAGCTACAGCATACAGGCAGGTGGGCTGAGGGGAAACACCTGGCAGGTCTACACACCTGAGGAGTACACCTGTGGTATGACTCACCTGGTCAGCTACAGCATACAGGCAGGTGGGCTGAGGGGAAACACCTGGCAGGTCTACACACCTGAGGAGCACACCTGTGGTATGGTTCCTACAGGTGGGGAAAACAAACATATGATTACAAAACATTGAAGAAGAGAGAAAAATTTAGAATAAAAAAAACAAGAAAAATTCCACCCAATAAGTTAAGTGTTAAGTGAAGGATGTTTACAAAACCTAAGATAATATCCAGTTACTTGAGTATCTCATTACGTCTAACCTTCATCTATGATTGTATATAAGGAAAACATTACGTTTCACCACATTGTTTATGGACAGTTCTTCAACTCACCACAGAAGGACTTGGTTCCTGCTGGTCCCTAGCAGACAGCCCTCGCACCCCCGCACCGGCTGAAGTGAGCCGATCCGCTGGTCAGCTGACATGGCCAGCCTGGTGTGTTGGTGAACATGGCTGCATGGCATACAGGGAAAGGGAAGATACATGTAAATCCAGATCAAGTCCAGGGTTGAACAAGTTTTCTAAAATCCACTTGTCCTATCGGGCAACCACATAAAAAATGTACTTGCCCGAACCAATTTTTCACTTGCCCAAAATTCAAATGTCACTGTTACTAGTATAGGCATTTTCACTTCCGGCAATGGAATTCTCTGTAGACAATTGCTTGATGTCATGACTGTAAAAAGTAACAAGTATATCAAAATTGCACTAAAATCAATGGGGTAGGACATGCACTTGCCTGAACAGCACTTTCACTTGCCCTGGACAATAGGGCTAGTGGACTTGTTTATCCCTGAAGTCTATTATATAGCAAGTACATGATATATAGTGTTAGACTTTTTCTATAGCTGGCCTAAAATGAATACGAATCACATATTGCAGAAAGCAGAAGTTAAATTTTTTGAGCCACCAACACTCTTCTTATGTTCACAAGTTTCTCACCCATCTCTGCTGAAGGCAAGTTTACAGACAGTGGAGCCTCTGTCGCACGGCCCTGTTGCTATGGCAACACTCCCTGGTAGAACAGTCATGGCATGGTAGCTCGTCTTTCCGTCTCCATAGAAACTGTCTCCATCCTCAGCATCCGCCCAGCTGTGGTCCAGTCTGGAGGAGACGCCATCTGTGTAGAAGATTCTGTAACAAAGAGGGATATCCTCACTACACAACTTGCTAGGTTATACATGTACATTTGGATTTGTATATACAATTACTTGTTACAGTCACTTGATTAGTCAAAAGTCTCCCCACACCTTCTGGTGGGGCCAGTGCCCATCCTGGTTTCTACAGCAGCAGCTTGGGCCACTACAACAGGGAATAACTTGACTATAACATATTCATGATATCATTCACATGCAACTTTATCCTGCGTTTCAACCAAACAGCCTGGCTGATGTATGTGTACATGAAAATACACAGGGGGCATTGTCTACAAACAACAAATGCACAGGACCTGGTGGAAATCAGACTTAGTGTGCATGTAGAGAATCAATAATATATTATTATTATACAATAACACAGAGGCTGCCTACCTGAGGTGGCCTGATGGGAAGTTTCCTCCCAACACCAGCTGAACTCCGACCTCCCGTGGCAGCAGGCAGAGATCACAAACCTCCTCTTCCTGTAGGGCACAGAATCATGTTACGTTAACTTTTCATTTTCAGATCTCACAAGTTATCTTACAAAGGAAGTTGTAAGTTTAGACCTGTATACTTATTAAACTGATCCCATAGAAGAAGCAAACCCACCAT
>NC_049991.1:21660484-21685911 GCF_000003815.2 Branchiostoma floridae | reverse complement strand
GGTACCTGATCCATAAAGAGCACACCCACACTGTCAAATACAGAGATCCACAATAAAAAGATGAAAATGCAAATATATGACGGACGTGAAGCAACACTCTTGTTGCTAAATGGTGTGCTATCATTGTTAGACTAGTATAGCTGCCAGGTCTCATGCATCCTGTCTGCATACTATTTGACTATATGAAAGGGGTCACGTTGGATACCGCTGCCAGTACCTTGTGCATGTTCCAGGCTGCTGTATGGATCCATTCCTGCCCCCGCTGTACCAAGACCACCAGCTGTGTCCGCTGACACACGGCCAGCACCGGAACTGTCTCCCCCTGGATAATGGCTTCTCCCATTGCCATGGCAACAACAGCTTCAGCTCTCAACTGGAGAAGGATACAAGACGTTACTTTCCCTAGCAAAGTGTCAGCTGTCTTCTTACCATCTTACACATATTTAGACATTAAAATCTAAAAGATGCATTTGTATCTCTCCATTATAAGAAATGTATTCCAACTTAGGACTGTGAATTATGCCAAATGCAACTTAAGATTATAACTACAGACCACCATTACAACAAGACACATTTCACTTCAAGACTACAGATATTTGTCTATTTTGAAGAAGACATAATTAAGACACACCCTCATACCTGAAGACATGCTGAGAACTCTGGCAAACTCGTGGCTACGTCTTCCTCGGTTTCAACCACACCTGTCTCTTGCAAGGTCATCTCATGAGAGTCTTGTGCAGGTGTGAGACTCACACTGTCGTCTCCTTCACAGGTGATTTCCACAACTGAGACTTTGACTTCCTGGGTTCCTAAGGTAGACACGGCCTCCTTGGAATGAGCAGAAGGAACATTTGCCTCTGTACCTCCTTCTCCACCCTTGTCATCTGCTGGACTCTGTGATTCCTGAGGTTCAGAGTTGCAAACATCGCCTTTATCTTCAGCCGTTACATCTGCCTTGTGAGAAGATGACTTAGTGTTCAAGACATCCACACTCTGATGACACTTCACTTGGTTTGTTTGAGTGATAGCTGAAGACGTCTTCACTTCACACATCACTTTCACTTCCTTTGGTCCAACTCCTGGGTCAGGTAAGGGGGTGACTTCTGACTCTGCGTCTTGCCCCAAGATTGCAACCTTGTCCCTTTCTTTTTGTTTGCTTCGTTTTTGTTTTTCATTTCTTCTGACGTTTGTTTCTACCAACAACTGCTGGGCATGTGTATCTACATGTTCCGGCAAGTCCACAACTGCATTCTTGTTTTTGTGCAGAAAACTCTTTGCCATGAAGTCAGCCTCTGCTATTTTGCACATCTTTTGTTCATCATTTTCTACATTTGCACACTCATGGCCCTTCTCATTCAAGGAATTCTCTGACCTAGTACCGCTGGCTGGCAGATGCACCTTTGCTGTGCAGTACTGCTGCCTGTGTTTGCCATGTCCTGAGCTGCTTGTTGCCGGTGCAGGTCGTGGACTTGACTTGACTTTGCTCAGCTTCAGTTTGACAAACTCCAGACCGACCAGCGAGAAGTCCAAAACTTCCTCTGTGCACTTCTTATGCAGCAAAGGGGAGAGACAAGGGAATACACCCTGTTTCTTTTCTTGGCCAAGCTCTGTCTTAGATATGTCCTTGGGAGTGGGAGTATTCCTTATGTAAGGAGACAGGCCAAGTCTCTGCTTTTTCCTTGATGTTTCTGTGACTCTTGGAGTGGAGGAATGTGTTTCGTCCTCGTTAAGGTTGATGGAAGACTCCTTGACAGGCACAGGAACATCTTTGGGATCGGTTACACTGGAGTGCCTTCTCCTGCTACTTTTGCCCCAATCAGTAGGTGGCGCTTCCCTGGCCTTTGCCACCTTGAGTGTCCCATAATCAGAGTAAGGCAGATGGAACTCACTCGCTTCAGAGTTCTTCAGTTTTTCTTTCAGCCTATCTGATAACGCAGGGAAAATTTTTCTTGTATTCATAACAACAACATCTTTCTTGTTATCCAGTACATCTTGATGAATCTTTGCACTTTTCCCAACTAGAACTGCTTTCAGATCTTTCTGGTTTTGTTTGGGGGTACTTTGAGAAGCATTGCTTTCCTGGCTGCACCTGACAGCCAGTCTTTGAGATCTCCTGTACATACCCTTCCCCTCCCCCTCCTCACTTCTCTGGCTCAAGTCCTGGGACCAGTCTTTGGGGTTCAGGTTTCCTTCTCCAGGAACACTTAAGAAACCAGCAGTCGGTACAGGTGAGTTTTGACAGGACCTTGTCATCTTCCTCCCTCTTTCTACACTTGAGACAATATGGAACTGGTCTTGTGGGGTCAAGTTTTCTCCAGGAACACTTGAGGACCTAGCACTAGTAGCAGTCGGTACATGTGAGTTCTGACAAGACTTTGTCATCTTCCTCCCTCTTTCTACACTTGAGACAACTTGGGACTGGTCTTGTGGGGTCAAGTTTTCTTCTCCAGGAACATTTAAGAGCCCAGCAGTCGGTACAGGTGAGTTCTGACAGGATCTTGTCATCTTCTTCCCTCTCACCAGCCTCCTTAAACCAGAACTCTGTACAGGTGTGTTGTGGGAGGATAACGCCTTCCTGCCTTTTCTCAAGACATGCAGGTTGTCATGGACTGCATCTTCACTAAACAAGTCTTTGGGAAGATCAACTTTAAGACATTTCTGGGGATCTTTAAGTGGAAAGGCAGCCTTGGTTGGGCTGTACTGAGTGTCTGGAATGACACTGTCTTGAGAACTGGCATCAGCAGAGAGGTGTCCATCACCTGGACTGGCTGGAGTTGAGCACACCTGTCCACCTGTAGACAGGTGACTCTCACCTGTAGTTGAGTACACCTGTTCACCTGTAGACAGTTCACCCTCACCTGTAGTTGAGCATACCTGTCCACCTGTTGAACACACCTGTCCACCTGTAGATGTGCTTCCATGCACACCTGGTGCCCCAAATCCCTGACCGGCAGGTGATGACACACCTTTCCTTCCATCCATGTCTTTTGCTACTTCAGTTGAAGAAAGCAACTTTTCAAGATCTAGAGTTTCTTTATTACTTCTTACATTGTCCTGAGATAAGGAAGCAGTGAGCATCCTTGGTGACAACCTGTGCATCTCCTCACCTTCCTTAGTCAAAGTCTTGACCTTCTCAAGCACCTTTAAGGAACTGTCTTTTGCTACTTCAAGATCTCCTTGACCAGAAGACAACTTCCCCTCACCTGAAGACGTTGTCCCATCACTTCTTACCTCCTTCAGTCGTGCCTGTTTACTTCCACAAGCACCTTCCGAGGCATCTTGGCTGCCTCCACCCAGCTTCCTTTTCTGTCTCCTGGGTTTCCTGGCCCTCACCTGTCTAGCGACGCCCTCTGGCGTGCGGCCCTGGCGCTGCATGCCCCGGGTGGTGCGGATGTAGTACTCGGCAGGAAACATCAGGCCGTCCACCCACGTGTTCTCCTGGAAACTTTTCTGGCTCGGCGCAACAACCTGACTGTCCTCTTCTGTATGAAGCTTCTCCTGGCTCCTACACAACTGTGCAGTGCTTTGTGAAACGTCATTGTTACATATTTCATTCTCCTGTGCTAGTGATTTGTTGGAGGATACATGTACAGGACCTGTAATTGATGCAGGTACATGTACGTTTGGGCTTCCTGCTAGCATAGTTTCTGAGGTATGAGGTGCACCCATGTCTACACAAATGTCTTTCTCCTCGATCGGATTTCTCTCAGACTCTGAGAGAAAATCGCTCGGGAGATAGGAATTGGCACTACGTTCTGTTCCTCTTTCCTGTGAGTCGAGTACAATTACAGAGTTGTCGTAGGATTTATTCTCTTGTGCAAGTGATTTGTGTGAGGGCACAGAAGCACTAGTTGATGCAGGCATGTTCAGGCTACCTGAAAACATACTTTCTGAGGTTTCAAGCCCACGACTATCCTCGGTGCTGTTCAGGCATGTGTTTTTCTCTTCCTTTGCTTTACTTTTTAAAAGAACATTGCTTGATGGATGGGAACTGTCACTGCGCTCTGTTTGGCTTTCCTGTGAGTCGAGTACAATGATGGAATCTCCCAAAGCTCCGTGGATTTCCTGATCAGATATTTTCTTCTCACAGCCTGTATTCTCTTTCATTTCATGTTGAGAAGTCTCTTCTACAATTTCTAGTGATGAGTTTGGCACACATGTAGAAGCACTGATGTTTCCAGGTGATTTGTTATCAGTGGTTCCAGGATACGATCCATGGATCTGGCCAATAGAAACTTCTTTCTTTGTTGCACCAATCCCTGATACTTGCTCTAACTTCTCTTCCAGCACTGCCTGCTTGGATAAGCCTTTAAACAAAGGCCTCTTGTGTTTGTTGTCAAGTGATTTTCTCTGTTTCACATTCTCACAATGCAATACACATTTAAGCTCTCCTTCTTCATTTAGGCTTTCAACAAGTTTGTTTTCAGAAGAGTCTTCTCTTGAACATGCAGAAGTCTTCCCCATGCTGGGAGTCTCAGGACTTTCTTGAGGTGCTGAAATGTCTTGATGGTGCGTAGAGTAGTCATTACCATCGGCCTTGTTAACTGTATTATCTGTACGATCTGAGCTAAATATGTTGTTGTTTTCTGAGCCGAGAAGGCCGTCACGTTTGTTTGACGTTCTTGAACCTTGCTGTAAGACATTCGTAGACATGTCTTCACCTTTGAGACGACAACAAACACTGGGACTGTCTGTCTGAGATTTAGAAGGAACAGCTAGAGTGTTTTCCTTGGTTGTAAGAACAGTGGAAAGACTTTCTTGCTGGATGTTTTTACTTGAAGAAAGAACATCCAAGGAAAAGGAGACAGACTTCCTACTCTGTGAATCTGCACCAGTGAGGCCTTCTCTACGTGGATGATCACTTTTGTAGGGTTGTTGTAAGGGAGAAGCAGTGTCAGCAGTGCCCCCTGTCTCGGATGACTGGTCCTGCAGTCTCTGCCTGACATGCTGCTTGGCTTTGGCAGCTCGATCCAGCTTCTGTGAGAGGAAACAGTTTCAGTCATGATCATAATTTGACGGTGTTCACACAATACACTTGAATCAGATAATACTGTAAATGCAGAGACTTTCGCATGGTTTAATGTTCGCGATTATAAAACCATCACGAACATTTTTCCATGGCAGCAACAAACTACGTATACAGTGCATGGTGCTACCGCAAACTTAACACTACCGTGAAAAGTCTTTTGTCCCGCTACCACAAAATTAAATCCATGCGAACTTAAAAATAGTTAAATGCATTTACAGTAGTTCTCTAGGCCTAAGATTACATAATGAATAATATATGATATACAAGTTTTTTTTTTCGTACAACAAATACATTTTGTGTTTTGAAACACACAAACACCAATAAATTAGTAGTACAACCACACACACACACTGAAAGAAGTACACACATGCTTCAAGAATTATCAATATATAGTGTTGCACTGTGTGCATGAAGCAGAATTCGGGCATTAGAATTCCATCTTTCAATCGGTTTGACATGCAACTTGTGAGTGCAGATAAGTACAAGTCTTGCGAAAGTATGAACATGTACTTTATCAAACTTCATTTTATATTACATCATGGGCCCATTTCCTTCCCATTATAGTATTAGTGAAACTGAAAGAAGCCTTGCTGCTCACCTCCAGTTTTCTCCTCTTCCTGGCCCACTCCCGATGCAGCTTCTCATACTGCTTCTGCAGCTGTCATAGGAAATCAACACGTCAATAATGATAACTTTTAAAAAAGATTAAAAACTAAATTGTTCTCCCAGTCAGCAGTTTATACATTGTGCCATTGTACTGACAAATAATGTTGAGTAAACTTATTTTTTCACAATATCACGTGCCTCGGTAGTTCAGACATGCTATACACTAGGTTGAAGCTCTTGATGACAACTAAAATCAGGAAATTTTTGGATGAAAAGATAAGCCAGAGGCGAGCCCTGCCAACCCAGTCGGCGGGTGTTGCTCAGTGAGGTCAAAGTTCGCTTCCTTCAGCGAAATTCCATACGATTGCTCTACTAACAATCCTAACATTATTATTTACTTCTGTTCTGGACACCTGTTTCCTCTAAGAAACGCGTTCGCCCAAGGCTAAATTTGAAGAAACTTATTGAGTCAGAAACTCTGGATGGCCTGGAACTTCTAGTCACATTCTAGTCACATTCACTAGATAATTTTGATAGGAATAAAATAAATGGACAAGAGTTACGTTTAAAAATAACAACTCATTTTCCATAATCAATGAGCTACAGTTAAAGCAGGACATGGTAGAAACTCTCTTATATATTTTACAGAGGCGTGAGAGCTTCGAACCCTTATGGGTCCCCTTATGTACATGTTTGCGGTCAGGCTTTTTACCGGAAAACAGAGGAAAACACAGTTAAACACCGGAAAACACATGAAGGAGTGTATAATCTACTGAAATACAGTATGTTTTGATGAGTAAACATGACAGGTCGCTATGTTTTGCCACAGAATAATCTACATATGGTCCTGGAATGAAGAAATCGTCAGAAAATGCTTGAGACTACGAGCCGGACCGCCGCCGCCACCCGGCGGACTGGACGTGCTGATTGTGCAAAATTATGTAACGTTGACGGCTAGAAGAAGTAAGCTTTATTAATAAATACAGAAAACAGATTCTTATCACAATCCGAGTAGATTCATATATATTTATGCCAATATATAACGCAAGGTTACCAGTTTACGGTCGATTTGTTAACAACGCAGTTTTGTGGAAAACGAGCAGGCAGAAGTTAGAAGTTCTCATTTCGGAAGATATCTTAGTCGGTCTGCCTCAACTTCAGTATGGCATCATATTTCTTCTGTTGGATTTATCGCCGTGCGAGCGTCTTTAATAAACAAGTCTGCAGCCAAGAATCCTTTCAGGGTGACCAGTTTACGGTCACTTGGGTGTTTCTCCTTGGAGTTATTTTTCTAAAGGCCATATAATTGATCATTTCCCATAAAAAGTTCCCCAAGTAGTTCACTGAGATAAAACGATGGATGATTGTTTACATCGACGCCATGCCGTGCACTTTGCATCGCCGCTAAACATACCGGTAAGTCATCTTTCCTCCAACAGAACATCACTCCTAGCACCATGCTGTTCCATAACTTGTCCAATGGTACTCATGACATCGGCGACGCATTTATATGTTTTTATAAATCGTATAGACTGTTTTTGGCCTTGAAACGCGTTCAGTATACAAACGGCTTCCTCACGCCGTGCCCTCCCCACATGAATTTGGCAAAAACAGCGCCCCTTAGCGATTTTCCCCTGCTCTCCAGTGCACAAGCCAGAAATGCATCGTCACGTGATGTAATATGGCGTTCGAAAACAACCGGCTCGGCGACGACAATCACTTGCTTCCATGCAGTTTTTAAGACTTCCTTTTGATAACATACATAAAATCACCATGGATTCTTGAGATAAGAACTGCAGGTTTGGTTTCAGATGATGTTTCAATTGATATAGAGTTTTTAGGATTTAGAAAGAGGGGACGAAGTTAGCAGTCGAGAATTACGGTAAAATCCGGGCCATCTATAACGGTGTTCTACGATCCCATGTGTCAATTTGAATTGTTGTCAGGCTTTTCAAACGTTTAGTCGACTGCTTTGCTCGATGCAAACATATGTCATAAATAAGACACATACACATAGATCATATAGACGTACTTCTTTCCTGCTGAAGAGAATTGTCTTTTTCACAATTCACCTCGAAGTCTGCACAAGCCCATAAGTGACCGTAAACTGGTCCTGCACGTAAACTGGTAACCTTGCGTTAACAGATTTTTGCACTGAAGTTCGGTAGGTATCAGCTGTCTTGTTGTGAAAGTATCAGACCCCGCTAAACAAACATATATTCTGCAATGAAAACAAACATGGCCGCCGGGTGGCGGCGGCGGTCCGGCCCGTCGTCTCATGCATTTTCTGACGATTTCTTCATTCCAGGGCCATATGTAGATTATTCTGTGGCAAAACATAGCGACCTGTCATGTTTACTCATCAAAACATACTGTATTTCAGTAGATTATACACTCCTTCATGTGTTTTCCGGTGTTTACCTGTGTTTTCCTCTGTTTTCCGGTAAAAAGCCTGACCCCATGTTTGTTGTTAGTGTTAGTGCTGAGATCTCTGCTGTTTCGTAAGAAGGAAAACTGTGTCCCTACCCGCCCCAGTTCCACCTCAGACAGACTGGACGCGTCCCCACCGTGCGCTAGAAACTGTCTCACGTCCATCCTGCCGCCGGTCTCGGACATTTTCCCTCAGAATTGTTGAAAACTGAAGGAATTTCGTGAGGCGGGAAAAATCAGACGTCAAACTGGGCGCCACTGGGTGACCTCTGACCTTTAAATACCGTAGTAGAAAATAGTGAGTCATTCGGAGCGAAATTCGCATATACTAAAGTTTCATAATAAATGTCAAATAAATCCGCGTGTATATGAAAATGATTTTAATTATGTTAATTCTAATAGTACTTGAATCATTTGGTAAGAGATAACATAATGTTAACGCTGCATTCAATTAATTAAATAAAGTCAAAGTCACTAAGTTTTTTCGCTTGAGTAGGTTGTATGCGAATGTGGAGTTAGTTTTACTCCTGAAAGGTGCAATCCGGAAGTTGCCAGAGATGGAGTTGAGCGATATTTTCTACAACAAAGCGGAGTATATCGAGACTGTGAGTCATGCTGTTGTGCATAAGTAACGTAGATATGTCATACAATATCTGTGGAGAGTGTTGGATATTTCCTCTACATCAAATTAGGGGAAAACTTGACAAATTTAGCCGGTAAAAGTACACGCCCAACGCCCCCCTCCCCACGACAAATTTATATATTTTCAGTCCTGAAAGAAGAAGAACGTTACATGAACAGTCCTTTGGCCAAAAGTCTTACATTGTAGAAATGCCACTGTGGTTGTATATTTTGAATTTTGCACGAAACAACAGTCATTTATCATTTTATGAACAGTCATGATTCCTGAATAAAAAAATCAACATAATTCCACAGGGTAAAAATTCCGCTACCCTAAATTAAAAGGTATGTTCAACTAGATCTCCAACCCAATGTCCCACAGTATAATTTACTCCTGTGTTAAACAGCTGCGACTACTTGTGTGTTTGTACTTTTTTTTTAATTGTAGCCTGGCTACTCTTGCTTGCAGTCTTTTACATTAGCACTAGCCCTAACAACAGTCACGCTGCAGTGCATTACGGCAAACAGAGGAAAAGTTATCTAGAATAAACGTGCTGCTGCACTAATTCTAAGAACTCTGAGTGTCTCTCACTGCCCAACAGCCTCAACGTGCGGGCTGGGTGTTTTGTCCGCATCCCCCTGCACTACTGTAGCTTTGCTGCCACTGTTTGCAGTCTCTCCCCATGTATTTCAGATCGACAATTAAAAATTTCTCATTTTCTTCTTCTATATTACTACTGTATCACAGAATTTATTCAAACCCATAGTGAAAACACCACAAAACCTCCTTTCCCCTCTTGGTTTTACCCCAAAGTTAAGTTCCAATTGAAAATGCTAGTATATAGGTACTATTCAGTGGAGAAGTGCAGGAGACTAGTACTGCTTCTTTTTCTGCAGGCGTCGGGAAACAAAGTCAGCCGACAGTCCGTCCTGTGTGGCAGTCAGAACATCGTACTCAACGGAAAGGTAAGCCTGTAGATGTTTATTTGTTTATTTTTATGACATGTAGACTGCTTTAGAACCAAATGACACAAACCACCAGACAATTGTGGTTTGTGCGGTTTCAAATACAATCCAATCTTTAGAACTGGACATAGACAGAGATTTCTGACATTTCGAGTGAGAGCCATCAAGTTCTTCTTCAGAGTCACTAGAATGAACTGGCAAAGAACACTTCCAGTTCAAATTGTAAATATAACAGATTTATCATTTTAGAGGCATTATTCTTTAAGGCAGACCCATGCTACTTTTCTAAGTAAGTCTGTTGGGAATCTGTCTATAGATATGTATGTATGTGTGTTGGTTAAGCTAGTAACATATCACAACTTCTGGCTGTTCCCACGCTGATAGACGGTGATCCAGAGCGATTGCATCATCCGCGGGGACCTGGCCAACGTGCGGATCGGTCGGCACTGTGTGATCGCCAGCCGCTCTGTCATCAGACCACCCTTCAAGAAGTTCAGTAAAGGGTGAGTCAAGATATTTAGGTAGGAGTAGAGTAGAGTAGACTTCTTTTGGTTGAGCAGGAGTTCACACCCCATGGAACCGCTCCTCATCAACTGCTAAATCTTCCACTCTGTATTCAGCTGACTGTGATGGTTGGTTTGTGAGGGTTGTCCAAGTATCTGTAGTTGTACACAACTGGGTGGTTCTCCATCAGCCTGTCAAGTCAAACTGTTTACCGATGGTGCTGATACCACCTCCTCTGTCAACCCGTTCCACCAAGGTACCACCCTACTACTAAAGAAAGCCTGTCTTCTGCTATTGCTGGTTTCACATCGTGTTAGGCGTAGACTGTGACCCCTCGTTTTGCTATCCCTCATTATTTCCATTATGCAAGGCTTTGTATCGTACAACCCATACACATATTTGTACGTATTAATGAGGTCACATGTTAGTTAGTTAGTTAAATGATCTTTGCCTGTAGAAGTCATCAGAAAACAAAGTTCTAAACTTCCTAACCAAGCCAATCAACGGGTGATGACTTTATAAACTGTGTGTAACTGCCTATACAGAACCACTTTTTACTGCTCCGAAATGTGTTCAATCAGGCTTTTAGCTAGGATTTTATCATAGTGTGTCCAATTTCTTGCCGCTCTGCGAGCGCTGCAGGGGCGAGTATTGTAGGGGGCCTGGGGACATCTTCACTTAGAAAATTTTGCAATTTATAACTCTCTGCAGCACCATTTCCCACATTTTGAGGTGCAAATTTGGGGAAATGAAGCAAATTTACTGTCAGACAGGCCACATGTGACCTGTAGCGTCCCTGGTCAATCAGAATTTCATGCTTGTCAGAGGATGTGCTCTCCAGTGTAGGGGCGTACAATTTGAGTTATTTTTTTAACAGACCGTACATTGTATGCCTGTTCGCCTTCCTGGCTAAAAGCGTGTGTTCAGTAAATTCTAAGGCAGGTTCAGTCTGATTGATAGGACAAATCAGCTAGCACCAAAACAAGGCAGTCTCATGTTTTGTTTTTTCTGTATCTATATAGCCGGTATAACCGCCCTTTGGCGTAACACACCAGCTTCTGTATCTATATAGCCGGTATAACCGCCCTTCGGCGTAACACACCAGCTTCTGTATCTGTATCTATATAGCCGGTATAACCGCCCTTCGGCGTAACACACCAGCTTCTGTATCTGTATCTATATAGCCGGTATAACCGCCCTTCGGCGTAACACACCAGCTTCTGTATCATTCTGTATCTATATAGCCGGTATAACCGCCCTTCGGTGTAACACACCAGCTTCTGTACCTGTATCTATATAGCCGGTATAACCGCCCTTCGGCGTTACACACCAGCTTTGCAGGCACGCGGCGCAGCAGCAGCTGGTTATATTACACTGAACGACCCATGCATCACAATACTACGTATACATTCCCAATAATATTTGAAAAATGCCCTGTTGGTACTGGGTTATGAAAGGGAGTCAAAGTATGCTGCAGAATGATGACCTGATGAGTAATTATTATCAGACTTACTTTTGGTTTGAGACTCTTTGTTGTGAGGAAGCAGAAAACTGTCGGTTTAGTTAGGCAGAAATGTACAGGTGCTTAGTTTGCGGTGTCCGGAGATTAGTTAGGCAGTTCTGTTGGACAGCAGGACCAGCCTAGCTACATTTACAATTACTAGTAGTAAAATGCAATTGAAGCTTTTATCAGATTCATGCAACCCCTGAAAAGGTACTGACCAAAGTTTAACTGCTTAAACAGAGGAAAAGCCAGTCTATATATGTATTAAAAACTTTATTCAAAACAGGAGACTTGAGAAAGAACCTGCAGAAAAATTCTGTTTGAAGATGTCTTAGAATATAATAACTTAGAAAGTCTTTGATGATTTTTTAAGGCATTAGCAAGGCTTTAATGCTTACTAGCTATCTTTTTATGTGGTGAAGATCAGTTACCAAAACTGGAAAGACAGCCTTTTGGTTTAGGAGTTTAATCATGAAGAGAAGAAAACGAGTCGGACCAATGTCCCATAACCGCAGGGTTTATCCATCCTTTTGATTGAACGAGATTGTCAAACTCAAAGAAAGGCTTCAACATCTTTCATGTAAAGCTGCAAACTCACAGCTACTAGAATTTACCCTGAGGTCACTTGGATTAATTTGCTTCTTCTCAGATTTAAAAGGAAAGGTGCCAAACTGAAACATGAAAGCAACTTCTGAGGAAAACAGCCATATAGCCTAATGAGCCCGCGTTATATGCTAATGAGCCCTCCCAAAGTCGTGACACATCTACACGCGCGTGGAAGTTGTCGGGGACCCCTGCCAAGCTATCGGGGACCCCTGCTAAGCTATCGGGCGAATGCTCCGGACCTTTCGGGAGAAATTCTGCCGATATCTTTATGGCGATATTGCAGTTCCATCTAGACGCTGAAAAAACTGTCGGCGAGAGGTTCTCGGCTCGCATATATCGGGAAAAACCGTGTCTAGATCGTGCCTAAAAAGTTACAGATTCAGGTTTTGATTTTAGGTTTTTTTTTTACGAGTATACATATTGATACACATGTACATTAGATTTTAGGCTCGTGCTTGATCTTTTTAAAATAGATGAGAAGTGAATAAATAACTAGGTGTGGCCTTAACATTAAACAGTGTCCCTGTTCGCAGGGCTGGCATCAGGTGGTTCTTGTGCCCTACTTGACTATAACAAGGCAAGCTCACAAGCTGAGATTACTTCCTGGATGAAACCCTCAGACACAAACAAGACAAGGTAGCGCGCGTGGTCCAGTGGTTAGCGGCCCTGCATCTGGAACAAGAAGCCGTGAGTTCGATTCCGGCTGTGTCACTCACCCGACATGCACGCTACCGAAAGGGTTACAGTCCTTAGGACAGGACGTTAAGCCTTGCTCCACTGTTCATTGTGCTTGTCGAAAAGAGCTAGGGGAATTTCCCCGGTACAAAGAACCTGTAAATACTGTACATAGCCTCTCCCTCTCTGTCACGACCAGTGGAAGACTAGCTCTTCAGTGAGCTAAAAAACTGGATCGAGATCACTTTCCTTTTCCTTTGCCTGATGCAGGATATACATATACACACACCAGGCTTTTGATAAGGTCACCTGTGCCATCAGCTTATCATTCTGTGAGGAAAATCTCGTCTTCAAAAACTTCTTTGATCCCAGAAGATCTGAAGGATGCCGAAGCTTGGCCTTGAGGCCAGTCATAGCAGCGTCTCGGTCTCTATTTGAAATTAAGATGAATGTATCATGTAACTCGGTCTTTCTGGGAATATACAATCCACCAGTGTTAATTTTCTGGTAGCAAACTGTTGAGATGGTTGTTTACTTTCGGCATATTTCTTTTTGTAAAACCTTTTACAGTTGTACTATAGGTTCAGCTCATTTGGTTCTGTAAAATTAAATGTTGATTGACATAAGCTTTTTACTTTTGATTATTTTAATCATTTTTATTCCCATTATGATCACTTGTAATGATACATGGTACATGTAATAATTAAAGTATTGTTGGTCATTTTATGATCTCTATGAAACATTTCTCAATATCAAATTACTTTCATATACTTTAAGAATATATGCCTGCTAATGCATAAGCTTATTTGAATTAAAAGCTCATAAACATTTGAAACACGAGGACCAGCATTTAGGGAGTGGTGCACCAAATACTGAACAGTTTTGTCTTTTGTACAACATACACAACATTTGCCTTCACCTCCTTGTTATATCAAATCACAGCTAGGGTATGAAAAACAGCTCTTCAACAGATGTGCTCAATTGCCACTGACAAACTGTGGTGAAATGTCTGGCCGTTTCCAAAATCATATCCAGTTTCTTGAGTTTTTGGCATATCTTATTACCCGAATGTCTAACCTTGGCTGACATTCTATACAGTCTGTGGTCTACCAAATGCTGTATGTTGCCTATCCCATGTTTCAGTTCACATCAGCCTGATGCACCAGGCTGTACATTCCATTTGCCGTGAGCTACAAACAGGCGCTAAGTGCCTTCAGTTCCCCATAGACCCGCCGCCTGGGGGCGGGAGGGGGGTGTGACCTCTGTGTCAAACGTGACCTTGGGAGATGCAGAGCCTCACAAACAGAAGGTGAGAGCTCTCTGGGAAGGTCAAGACTCAGGGCGGCCCGTTCAGGAGCCTCTGCATTAAGGTGTCACGCTGTGTGACCTTGGAGACTGAGAACGACCTTTAAAAACCGTTTCTGACACAAATGAGACAGCAGGCAGGATATGAAGAAATAGCATCAGACTTGAGTGAAGAGGCTCCCACAATTGTCCTGACATTGTCCTCTCATATTTAGCAGCTGGCTTCATCCTTCACCTTGGTTTATCGTGATTCATACTCCCTTGTGAAGGCGGCAGATGAACCAAATTATTTTCTTGTCTCCCTACAGTCTATTTTAGCAGTGATTTAGCAAGAGGTTCAAGGTGAAAACAGAGGGCTGAGAGAAAACAGTAATTATTCTGAGTTTTGACTATTTTATCATTATCAATTTATCATTTATCCAATCCTATGTTGCTTACTTGCAATCCTATGTTAAAAATGATTTTCCTGTTTCTTGATTTTTATATGATTTTGTATTGAAGGCCTCCCTTGGAAATCAGTTAAATCTAACCGAAGGAACTACCCTGAAGATTTATAGATAGATAAATTAGGTTTGGATAGTGTAACAGGTCTAGAATTGCTCCTTCAGGTTCTGGTTTAATGTTACTTTTCTAGTTCACGATCATTTCTTTATCAATCTAACGACGAAGAAATCAAAATGTTATGTCCTGACACAATCTAGTACATCTAACAAACATCACTGTATGTTTTTTTAGTTCAATATTTCTTTATCAATCTAACAACAAAGAAATCAAAATGTTGTATCCTAACACAATCTGGTACATCTAACAACCATTATTGACTGCTGTGTTCTTCTCTGATAAGACAAACGACATGTCTAGCCGTGAGACCTGCAGTAACAAAGACAGATCACCTGGCTGGAGACAGGTGTATCTCAGGAGAAGACAGATGTGACATCAGGAAGACATAACGAGTCCCACAAGACACGATCTTAACGTCTTTACCTGCTGCCTGTGCAGAAATGTCTCCCTTGTTAAGCATAACTCAAGTCGTTAAAGGAACAATCTGCTGCAGATAGTCATCTAAAACGACTTCTTTTATTTCTTCAAGGCATAAACAAGTTACTTAAGAAACCATCTACTGTACATAGCTGAGTAGTGACCTCTTTTATTTCTTCAAGGCTGCAATCTATAATAAAAAAAAAGCAACCTAAATTTAGCAATACAAAAGTAGCTTCATAAAAATAGCAGTTTGTAATAGAGAGTAGAAATGCTAATCTTACTTTATTAAAGAAACAATCTACTGCGGATATTTATCTATAATGACTTCTTTTATTTCTTCAAAGCTACAATCTAAGATAATAAACAAAAGCAACCTAAATGTGGCAATCCAAAAGTAGCATCCCAAAAGTAGCAATTCGTAATTGAGAGTAGAAGTATTCATTTTACTTAACTAAAGAAACTGCAGATAGTCATCGGTAACGACATCTTTTATTTCTTCAAAGCTGCAATCTAAGATAAACCTGACAATTTGCAATTCAAAAGTACCAATCCCAAATGGACAGTAAAAGTACTCATTTTGCTTTTAGTGTCATTTTGGCCTATATTATTATCTGCTGTTGATAGAAATCTGCAGAAATGATTTGAAATGCACCCATAGGAAAATTGTGAGACAGAGATCAGCTGATGGTTACAGAGGTCACCCCTGTGTAGCTTTCTGTCTACTCCCACCTTCCTATCAGCCTCCCAATCTTGATAAAATGTAAAACCTTCCTTTTAGTACCCCAAATCTGGTACAAGATGGGACAAGGGAGTACTACCAGTTTATTCCATCGTACCAAAGCCCCCATTAAAGGCTGCCTCCCTCAATATCACCAGTGGAAGAGAAGTGCTTTCAAGTCGTCCCATTTTATTCCTTAATGTGCAGCCTGGGCTGAACCTGCAAACCCTCCAATTTACCCAGCGCAGTCGTAAACACAACTCATGGACTCAATTCTCATCAAGGTTAACGGCATTGAGGGCATAGCTACTTGATTGATTATCAACAATCCAAAATATTGCAGGTACATCTGTAGTTGTCAATGTTTTAATGCTACATGTAGATATAACCAGTAACTGACTGAAGCTGTCGCCCATCCCCTGAGATAAAGAGAGCCAAAGAGAGATATATAATCATGAGTTAATTATGATTTATTGTTATTTCCTGTTATCTACTTTCAAATCACTGTTATTTATTTGTCTTTGGACAATTAACTAGGGAAAATAAACAAAACATGCAGATAAATGTACATTTGTATGTGGAGTGCTGAAAGTGGCCCCCAGTGACTGTCAGCCTGACCAGCAAACTGATGTCTCTATCTCGCCTGTCTCCTTTTAATGGCTCCTGTTGGAAAAGCACCGATAAGAGACGACCTACATGTCCCTCAGCACACATCACTTCTTGTTTGTTGCGTTTTCTGTTTCTAAGTTGCCCATTCTGCGTACTGTAAGGGATAATGATGGAACCACAGGCCCATCAATTGTAGAAATGTGTCTATATATGTCCCTCCGCAAAAATAGCTTCTTGTTTGTTGCGTTTTCTGTTTCTAAGTTGTCCATTCTGTGCTCTGTAAGGGATAATGATGGAACCACAGGCCCATCAATTGTAGAAATGTGTCTATACAGTGAGCAGGGTTGGACAAGTCCACTAATCTCCAAGCAGATCCTACGGTGCTATAAGATAGTATCAAAGCTGGCCAAGGAGTGTAGCCGGCCAAAGGAAGTCAAACGGGCACCGGAGATCTGCCTTCACCCGAACAGGGAGGAGCATTTCCATTGAATAAAGGTGTCTCTGCCCCTCCTTGTGCGGTATTAACAGCTACACGAATATCCGAGGTGCTAAAGATTTTAAGAGCAATTTATATCTTTATTGGGACAAGTTCTTTGACCCACGCACATCCCTGTAGGAGATCCACGCCAAACAGGAAGGAGGGCAATTAACACCTACACAGCAAGCACAGTTTGATTAGGTAACAATTGGATGTTAATAGCCTTTTGTGAAGCCGAATGAATGCAGATCCTATGGTGGGTTTGATACTATATTTGGCCACCATGGATCTGTTTGGAGATTACAAGTCCACTAGCCCGATTGTCCATGGCAAGTGAAAGTGCTTCTTGGGCAAGTTGATGACCTGCACCACTTGCTCAATCAGGCAACTAAGATTTTTTTTTCCATTGAGTGAGATTTTTTATGTGCTTGTTAATTTTTACAGTCAATGCATATAAAAGTGACATTTGAATTTTGGCAAGCGAAAAATTGGTTTGGGCAAGTAAATTTTTTATGTACTTGCCTAATAGGACAAGTGAATTCAGAAAACTTGTCCAACCCTTTAGGTGAGTGCAGCGTTTCTCTTAACTACAGCAAAAACATGACTCTGTCAGACGACAACAAGAAATAAGGGTCGATGTACTTTATTTTCCAGGGATCAATTTTAGCCAAAGACCAACTTAAGAGTAAATCTATCATGTCCAGCACTCGCAAGGCTTTAGCATATGCTTGGCACACTTTATTTTTAGCCATTTCTATGTACATTACTTCTGTTCATCTAAATCCAATGCAAATGCTATACAAATGTACCTGTATGTGTGCCTTCAACTTTTTGTCAGGTGTAAGCAGAAATGTAACCATACCTGTCCCTAGTGCTGAATCGCCAGGTGTGATAACAGCAGGTTAAACATTGGAAAGTGCACTCTGAGAGGTCGGCTCTTTGAGATGTTTGGCCTACTATCCTTAGCCATTTCTGTCTATTCCCACTCTCATACATGTACATCTGAGTCCAATGCAAACACTTAACCTTTCTCCCTTTCACTTCTTCACAGGTGTAAGGCCATGTTGATTTGATTATATGAATGACATCTGTGTGCACATCAAGTTTTGGGCATTTTCCAAAACAAAAGCTTTCAACCGAGCTGCCGATCATACAAATGATGTAAAGTGAAGGGCAGAAATTGGGAAACAAATATTAATACCATTGAATGCCAAAGTAAATTCTAAAGCCAAAGAAGAAGATGTTAAAGAACAAAAGTAAAAAAATCTGTTGTTCAGTGCTACCATATTCTTCATGTTCAGTAATTTGTTCAACCTTCCTGACTACTTTAATAGTGTATACAACTTTTCAGGGAGCCAATTTTTTTTTCTTTGCACGCTGGCATCAGTTTTGGGATTCCCAGCAGATGTCATCCATGTAGTCAAACCAACATGGCCTAAGCAGAAATGGTGCCATGCCTGTCCTTAGTGCTGAAAACCCAGGTGCGATAACAGTTGACTAAACATTGGAAAGTGCACTTTGAGAGCTGGGCTCTGTGAGATGTTTGACCTACTTTATCTTTTTTGGTACGCTCCATGGCATCAGTTTTGGGGTTCCTAGTGGATATCATCCATGTTGTCAAACCAACATGCCTGTCCCTGGTGCTGAAAACCCAGCTGTGATAACGGCTGACTAAACATTGGAAAGTGCACTTGCAGAGCGCTGACTGACACTTGAGAACACGTACCATGTTAGCTGAAAGTTCCCACACCAGATGGTGCACAAGTTCTGTAGCCCCGGGCCACACAACTTTTGTACAGTCACTTAGCAGCAGGGGGCTAGTCCACTGGTAGTGATGTGTGTTCAACTTCCATACTCTTTCCCAAATGCTGATTGCATGTACCATTTTTGCAAGTGTAGATGATCAAACTCATGACCTACTGAATGCAAGGAGAACACTCCACCCGCTTGGCGATTTTTTTTTTTAAATTTAGTTTCACCACTTTTGTGGAAGGATTGACATAACATAATCTAGAGACCAGACTATAAGGTTTGATCCACTCACATAGGGAAGGACCCCTGCTCTTTTGATAAGTGTGGTGGATTCTTTAACGTGCTTGATGTGTGGCTCTCCTCAAACACGGGGCAACCATTTGACTTCCTATCTGAGGGACAGCCCCAACCCGAAGTGTGGCCATTGTACTGGTCAGAACACAAAGCCTCACTATAGATTGTAACTGCCAGTCGGTCTTAGTCTATTTTTTCTGTACTTAAACATCATGATTTATTTAAGCTGTCTTCTGTGTGTACACTAATGTGTATTCTGCTTTTCCAAGCAGACAGCAGATGCCAGCACTGCTACCAGGCCCCCTGTGCAACATCTGTTGGTATTTCTAATGAATACTAAACTAGGCTGACATTTTCATCTTACAGCGGAGAGGCAACGCTCGATTCACCAGCAAGTCTTTATCTTAACTTAAGAGCACAGCCTGACCTCTTACCCTATCCTGTCATACATAGTTCTGCTGGTCACAGATAAAGTGGGAAAATGTGTTCTCAGTCATGCCGAAAGGTCGAAGGTGCACCGCAGAGTCCAAAGGGCAGTATATAACTGTACATATAGCCCAAAGGGCAGGAGTATGGACTGTTTAACCTTCAGGCAATGGCAGAATAACCTTTCGGTGTTCTGATAGTCATAGACCAACCACTTCAAAAGGATGATAAGTCTTTATTTATAACTGTGTTTGGGAACTGTTGTATGAAATGACAGACTTGATGCTAGTAGAAGGGAGTAATTTTATCTGAGAAAAGATTGGGAGGTTCAGCAGCTTGTGAAAAGCAGGTAAGAAAGCTATACTTATAAATGTTTTAATGCATTTGCAAGTCTGTCAGGGCAGTTAAATGTAGAGTTTGTGCATGTGGTGGGAAAGGGTTACTATTACAGACTCTAAGGGTTGAGGTGCCTGCTGGTAAAATTGCACATACTGCTTGGTTCAAATTAGAAACGATTGTGCAAATGGCCTTTTTTGGAATTTTCTGGTGTTTAAGGGCAGCAGAGTGCCAAATTTGTGAATGTTTCAGGTTGCACTTACTGAGGATGACTCATAGCATGAGCTTTGCAATGTACCAGGAAATGCCTGATGTTAAAAAAAATACAGATAATTTGGTTCAAAATACTGTAATTCCTGATTTTTTCAATGTACGGTTTTCACGGTGATTACTGTAACGTGAACTTATCATTACTGATAACAAATGATACAAGATACTTTTTTATACGCCCTGCCACCACCGTGAACATTTTGTTCTGAGAACAAGTTAAATTTTGTCAGAAAGTTTGGTACTGAGAAGACAAAGTGAATTACAGTAGACACTATTGTGCAAATGGTCCGTTAGGCATTATCTATCTTAGCAGAGTTTCTGTGTGAAAGGGAAAAGTTGCACTCACTTATCATTAGTCATAGTATGGCCTTCATGATCGAGCATGACAGAAGAAGAAGAGACCCAGTCATAGTAAGATGTTTACAAATCACCTGGTATTTCCTACTATTGAAATTGCGCATACTGATTTGGTCAAAGTGGAAAAACTGTGGAGATTGTTTTTTGGGCATTTTCGATATCTTCAGATTCTATTCAATCAAGCTTACGGCTTGCTTCCTTGGATGTCCAGGTCTGAGAATTACCAGGTATTGCCTGCTGAGAAAAATGCACAAACTGTCTGGTTGAAAATAGAACCATTGTTTGTGCAATGGTATGTTAGACATCTTCTATTTAATCTGTCCTCCAGCTTTCTTCCTTGGATGTCCATGGCAGGACGATGATGTTGTCAATACTGTCTCAGGTGTTCAGCTCTGCAGATTTGGTTGTAGCGACCAGTTGTATGTCCGAGACCAAGAAATCACATTGTTTAGGCCAGAGAAAGCGACCATTCTGGCACCTTCACCCAAAGCACCTTCCTTCAGCTCAGGCTTTTAGCTAGCAATTTTGCTATAGGGGGTCTAAATTGTTTACTGAGTGGCAGTAAGTGATATACTGTACAGTAGTAGACTATTGTAGGAGGGTCTTGGGGCATCTGCTTGCCATGGTGCAGAGTTTCAGAGAATATTAAGATTTTTAGCATTCTAAAGTATCCTGAGGGGCAAAATTACTGTCAGAGAGGTCACAGTTGAAGACACAAGTGACTTAGTGGCATCCCTGGTCAATCAGAATTTTATGCTTATCAGAAGATCTGCTTACCTGTGGGCATCCACTGCATCCAATTTCTTATTATGTTAAAAACAACACATTCAAAAGACGCCTTGACAGATGCCAGGCTTAAAGCCTGCCTTGGCTTCAAGGGAAAAGTTTAGCCTTAAGGGATTTACACTGCTTTTTGTTCACCTTAAGAAAGCTGCACATCTTCTTAAATCCGCTGTCTTTGGAATCACTTAAGAACCTGCCTCGAGACATGTCGGGAGAAAATTCTATAGCTTCTTACTTCAGAGTGTTCTTGAAATGACCTTAAGAAAGCTGTGCGTCCTTCTGCATCTGGGGTGTTTGGAGTCACTTAAGAACAACCCTGAAGGCATCTTAGGAGAACATTCTTCAGTTTCTTAACTCCAGAGTGTCCTTGGAATGACCTTCAGAAAGCTGTGCATCTTCTTAAATCTGGTGTCTTTCACTCTTTGGAATCACTTAAGAACAACCCTGAAGGCATCTTAGGAGAGCATTCTTCAGCATCTTAACCTCTAGACTGTCTTTGGAATGACCTTGAAGTTGAGTGCAAGAATGATGTTCAGCTCCTCAGCTTAAGAGTCTCTTTTGAATAATGCTTATATATATAGAAGGTGCCCTTGAAGTCCAGAATGAGAAAGCTCAAGGCTTAAAAGTGTCTTCAGACTTGGAGTGAGCTTCAGAAGGAAATTGTGGACTAGCTTGTATCAGAGTAATGCCAAACTTTCAACTTCCCTTGATTTCACAAAGAGAAGTGGCCATGACTTGCAGGTGTAAGTAACAATATCTTACGTATCCATGTCTCTCTGTCATGGATATGTTTTAACCAGCGAGTATGAATCTTACTAAACCAAGTTTTGTCAACCTGTTTTAGTTGACTTTAATCAATGATCGTGAATTAGTAGCTTTCATACTCTGTAACCTAACTTGAAGCACCTCATTATTGTAATTTTTTTCATAAATGTTGTGCCAAGCCAAGCAAAATATCGCTGAATCTGAATCCGGAAGTGTAAATGTATGCCAGCCTAACCAGTTATTGACAGGACAGAAAGGATAAAGCAGGTAAAACTTACTAAAAGCTTTTGGTCAGCCACCATTCCGTGGTGATCATGTAGAGTGTGAGTCCTTCACGGCTGACAGGTTTGTGGTGATTTAGGAGTAAAACTGTCGTTCCCAGCCCAACTCTCAATCCGTCTCACCTCAAGGCTGACTCGTCCAATCTCAACTTGGATCATTCAAGGCTCAATTTTCAGCAAACAGGAATGCCAGACCTAATCCCATAACAATTATACTATAGAATGTAGGCCAAAAATACCACAAGAATATACCTGCAGCTTAAATGTCACACAAAGCTAGAACAAGAGCGCAAGCATCATGCAAGTGACTGGTCCGATCTGAACTTGGATCATTCAAGGCTCAATTTGCAGTTTAAAGCAACCGGGAATGGCAGACTTTATCCCATAACCATTATAGTAAATACCACAATACCAAAAATACCTCAGAAGTATTGCTGCAGCTTGAATGTCACAAAGCTAGAAAGGGATTGATGTTCAAGAGCGCATCCTTGAAAGCATCATTCAAGTGACTGCTCCAATCTGAACTTGGATCATTCAAGGCTCAATTTGCAGTTTAGAGCAGCCAGGAATGGCAAACTTAATCCCATAACCATTATAGTAAATACCACAATACCAAAAATACCACAAGAATATACCTGCAGCTTAAATGTCACAAAGCTAGAAAAGGATTTATGTTCAAGAGCGCAAGCATCATGCAAGTGACTGGTCCGATCTGAACTTGGATCATTCAAGGCTCAATTTTCAGTTTAAAGCAACCAGGAATGGCAGACTTAATACCATTACCATTATAATGAATACATGAAAGTTGAATCTCTTCTTCTGGATAAATCAAATTTAATTCAGACGTTTCAAACGACATCCGTCGTTCTTCTTCAGTGAAATTATATCCCTTGTTAGCCTTTCTTATTTTGCTAGAATGTATCACAGAACCTTTGTCAGTTACCTTTTTCTTTTTTTAGAACACTGTTTAGAATACCTCTGTAGTTACCTACCATGTTTACTTTAGAACACCTTAGCCGTTACCTTTTTTGTTTATTTAGAACGTAAGAAGTATTCCTTATTCCGCAGAGTTGTAAACTTTTATTTTTATTTCACTGAAGAAGAACGACGGATGTCGTTTGAAACGTCTGAATTAAAGTTGATTTATCCAGAAGTAGAGATTCAACTTTCATCTATTCATTATATTCCTGGATGTATAATCTTCGCATTACCATTATAGTACGTAGGCCAAAAATACCTCAGAAGTATTCCTGCAGCTTGAATGTCACAAAGCTAGAAAAGGATTTATGTTCAAGAGCGCAAGCATCATGCAAGTGACTGGTCCGATCTGAACTAGGATCATTCAAGGCTCAATTTTAAGTTTAAAGCAGCCGGGAATGGCAAACTTTATCCCATAACCATTATAGTAAATACCACAATACCAAAAATACCACAAGAGTGTTCCTGACGCATAAATGTCACAAAGCAAGAAAAGGATTGATGTTCAAGAGCGCAAGCATCATGCAAGTGACTGGTCCGATCTGAAATTGGATCATTCAAGGCTCAATTTTCAGTTTAAAGCAGCCAGGAATGGCAGACTTAATACCATTACCATTATAGTACATAGGCCAAAAATACCTCAGAAGTATTCCTGCCACTAAAATGTCACAAAGCTAGAAAGGGATTTCTGTTCAAGAGCGCATCCTTGAAAGCATCGTGCAAGTGACTGCTCCAATCTGAACTTGGATCATTTAAGGCTCAATTTTCAGTTTAAAGCAGCCGGGAATGGCAGACCTGGAATCCCCTTACCAATATAGTAAATACCACAATACCACAAGAGTATTCCTGCAGCTTAGATGTCACAAAACTAGAAAGGGATTTCTGTTTGAGAGCGCATCCTTGAAAGCATCATTCAAGTGACTGCTCCAATCTGAACTTGGATCATTCAAGGCTCAATTTGCAGTTTAAAGCAGCCAGGAATGGCAAACTTAATCCCATAACCATTATAGTAAATACCACAATACCAGAAATACCACAATACCAGAAATACCACAAGAGTGTTCCTGACGCATAAATGTCACAAAGCAAGAAAAGGATTGATGTTCAAGAGCACATCCTTGAAAGCATCATTCAAGTGACTGGTCCGATCTGATCATTTAAGGCTCAATTTTCAGTTTAAAGCAGCCGGGAATGGCAGACCTGGAATCCAATTACCAATATAGTAAATACCACAATACCAAAAATACCACAAGAGTATTCCTGCAGCTTAGATGTCACAAAACTAGAAAGGGTTTCTGTTCGAGAGCGCATCCTTGAAAGCATCACGAAAGTCACTGGTCCAATCTGAAATCAAACCCTTTGTGGCTCAACTGTGAAAAGATTTAATGTGAATGCAGAGACTGGAATGAAGTCATACATAAAATATAAATGTGGTTGGTAAAGCAAAGCCTATTGTGCCTTTTATATTTTTCTGTTTTATATTTCAGCATTGCATTTTTCCTTCTGCACATCGGAGACCATGTGTATTGTCAATTTTCACATTTGTTGATTCCTGTGTGTGTTTTAAGTCAGGTGTATCTATTGTTGTTGGAAAACGAAGCATATTGTGCTCTTAAACTGATACTTTTCCTGTTTTATATTTCAGCGTTACATTCTTCCCCCTGTGCATCGGGGACCACGTGTTTATCGAGTAGAATTGTGTTGTCAGTGTTATCTATTGTAGTTGCGTAAAACAAAGCCTATAGTATTGACCTTAAACCTAATGCCTTCTATGTTTTCCTGTTTTATATTTCAGCGTTGCGTTTTTTCTGCTGCACATCGGAGACGACGTGTTTATCGAGTAGAATTGTGTCATCTATTGTGGTTGCGTAAAACAAAGCCTATTGACCTTAAACCTAATGCCTTCTGTGTTTTCCTGTTTTATATTTCAGCGTTGCATTTTTCCCCCTGCATATCGGAGACCACGTGTTTATAGAGGAAGACTGTGTGGTGAACGCGGCTCAGATCGGCTCCTATGTACACATCGGCAGGAACAGTGTCATAGTAAGTCTCCTATAATCATAACATATGGACAACAACTTGCACCTGAATGAAAGCTCATCTGTGTTGGTAAATTCCATATTGAAAAAAGTTAAAACTTTGTTCCAACACAA
>NC_049991.1:21647249-21660261 GCF_000003815.2 Branchiostoma floridae | reverse complement strand
AAGTCTGATACTGGTAGACCTGCACAATCATGCCTGCCCCGGGTCTCGTCTGGGCCTGTTAATGATGGCGGTTATAGAGGGAGCATCTGTCTTTGTTACGGGCAGGCAGAAGTTGTGCGATTGTCTCCAGGGGTTTGTGATGAACTTAAGACTGTCTGCTTTTTCAATAGAATTTTTGGTCAATTCAATTTTATTCGTTGGTTCTCGAAGAGGAAATTTTAAAACTGATGTGAAGGGTCAAGGTATAAACAAATTCGAAGAGTGAGATTATCTTTGTTATGGGCAGGCAGACGTTGTGCGAATTGTCTCCAGGGGTTTATGGTGAACTAAATAGTGTCTGTTTTTTCTGAGTATCTATTTTGGTCCCGTCAAAATGTATTTGTTGGTTCTCGAAGATGATATTACAATGCTGAACTGACGGGTGAAACAAATTCAAAGATTGAGGGCAGAATATCTTTGTTATGGGCAGGCAGAAGTTGTGCGATTGTCTCCAGGGGTTTGTGGTGAACTAAAGACTGTCTGCTTTTTCAATAGAATTTTTGGTCAATTCAATTTTATTCGTTGGTTCTCGAAGAGGAAATTTTAAAACTGATGTGAAGGGTCAAGGTATAAACAAATTCGAAGAGTGAGATTATCTTTGTTATGGGCAGGCAGACGTTGTGCGAATTGTCTCCTGGGGTTATGGTAAACTGAAGACTGTCTGCTTTTCCAATGGATCTTTTTTGGTCAATTCAATTTTATTTGTTGGTTCTCGAAGATGAAGTTACAAAGTTCGAACAGTGAGCCAGAGGAACTGTCTCTTTGTTATGGGCAGGCAGAAGTTGTGCGATTGTCTCCAGGGGTTTATTGTAAACTAAAGACTGTCTGCTTTTTCAATAGAATTTTTGGTCAATTCAATTTTATTTGTTGGTTGTCGAAGATGAAGTTCCAAAGTTCGAAGAGTGAGAAAGTCTCTTTGTTATGGGCAGGCAGAAGTTGTGTGATTGTCTCCTGGGGGTTATGGTGAACTAAATAGTGTCTGTTTTTTCTGAGTATCTATTTTGGTCCCGTCAAAATGTATTTGTTGGTTCTCGAAGATGAAATTACAAATTTGAATGCTGAACTGACGGGTGAAACAAATTCAAAGAGTGAGAGCAGAATATTTTTGTTATGGGCAGGCAGAAGTTGTGCGGATTGTCTCCTAGGATTTATGGTGAACTAAAGACTGTCTGCTTTTTCAATGGATCTTTTTTGGTCAGTTCAATTTTGTTCGTTGGTTCTCGAAGATGAAATTCTAATGCTTATTTGAAGGGTCAAGGTGTAAACAAATTCAAAGAGTGAGATTATCTTTGTTATGGGCAGGCAGAAGTTGTGTGATTGTCTCCAGGGGTTTATGGTAAACTAAAGACTGTCAGCTTCTTCAGAGGATCTTTGGTCAATTCAATTTCATTTGTTGGTTCTCAAAGATGAAGTTACAAAGTTCGAAGAGTGAGAAAGTCTCTTTGTTATGGGCAGGCAGAAGTGGTGCGGATTGTCTCCAGCGGTTTGTGGTAAACTGAAGACTGTCTGCTTTTTCAATAGATCTTTGGTCAATTGAATTTTATTCGTTGGTTCTCGAAGACGAAATTACAAGGTCAAGGTGAAAACAAATTCGAAGAGTGAGGAAGTCTCTTTGTTATTTGCTGGCAGATGTTAGTTGCATGTGGTTTTCTGGTATCAAAAGACTGCTGTTCCCTAATGACACTATAAACAAACAGACAATTTATTTGTTGGTTTTGGGAGCTGAACTTCAGTTACGATGCTGAACTGGAGCGCAATGTGGAAACAGAGTCTGAGGGGAAAGTCTGTATCTTCGTACACACAAATTCAGGTACCGGATATATGGTCAGACTGAAGTTTTCATCCCAGCACTCTGTTTTAATCTTGTCCTCTTGAATAGAAGCATGTGAGGTATCTGTGTTGAAGTGCAGACTGCACACCAAGTCATTACCTGGGCTCCTGGACATGTCCACGTTCAAGTCCAAGTTCTGGACATGATGAAGTACAGATTTACAAACAGGGCAACATGACAACAGCAAAAGGCTAGGAGAAAGAGCAGCTGCATGATCACTCCCATAAACTCTGTGAACCGTTAGATACAGGCATTTTGTTAGAGTCTTAGACCATTTTTATGTTGTTTCATGTTCATCTTACAGTTCAACATTTCTTTTTCAAATCCAAGAAACAGCAAATTACATTGGTATGGCCTTAATGGTGACTGCAGACAGTTGGCTGTTCTAAAGGCCACCCAAATGTGACGTTATGGATGACATTTGTACCTAATTTCTGCTGTGATTTCATTCTGCCTGTCCTTCTCAAATGGTAAAATGATACATGACCATGTTTGTGTTGTACGTATATCGAGTTCCAACAGACTGAGTAGTCCCTGTGGTAAATCTGATGCAAAATGGGACAATATATCAGAAGGGGGGGGGGAAAAGAATTGGGCACGTTTGTCACGGAAACAAGTGGTTGATGAATCAACTGCTCTGATGTCAGGTTGGATTGTGGACCCTTTGGTGAGGTAGGTATGCAGGCCTGAGGTCTTCTTTCTAACTGATTTGTAAAGTCAGTGATTGTCTGAGTCTATATATCCCCAAGGAAAAAGAGAAGCTTAACTTCATCATTGTCCATGTCTGGGCATTTTGGAAAAGGCTTCAACTGTACATTAATTTTTTACATGTCAGGGCCAGACTACTGTAAATTCATTTGAGCTCGCTTCGTGGTGGTTTTAAGTTTGCGGTAGCACCATACACTACTCTTACAGCCATAGAAAAGTGTTTGTGGTGGTTTTAAGTTCACAATAAATTGGAAAATCACGAAAACCACGAACATAAAACCACCGTAAATATTTCTGCATTTACAGTAACACAGTTTCTGTGGTCACATGGATTTGTATACTGATTTTGGCTAGTAGTAGACTCTTTTCATAACTTTAACACCAAAACGAACGACATGTAGTCAAATTAAAGTCTATTTAAAAAAATTCACGGGTCTTAGTGGCAAGTGTGCAGATGTTGACACACTGGCAGCACCAAATCCGTAGGTGTTTTTGGCACCTTTACTTTAGACAGATTAGCCGTGAGGCTCGGTGGGCGTCACTCCACCGTCATGGGGGCAGGGGCATGGGGAGTATCGAACTCAGGACCTACTGATTCTGATTCCAACGCTCTAGCCGTTGTGCCACACAGACACCAGTATTAAAGTCTATTTCTTGGCCGAGAGCAATGCTTGCAACAGGTTAGTCTGCTGAATGTTAACTCTATGGCCGGTTATAACTCTCCCTATACCATTTGAGTGATAGGAGGAAGTTCTACACTGACAGCTTCTTTCCTAGAACTACATCGTTATGGAACAAGCTTCCACAGAACTGCTTCCCTGTGGGGTACAATCTAAAACTTTTCAAGTCAAGGGTAAACAAACATCTGTCTTCAGAATCCAGTACTTACTGTAACCCAAAATGTATGAGCGGCTCCACAAGCCTTGTTTGGTGGTGAACTTCAAGACAGTACATTATAAAGAAAAAAGATAACCAATGAACAAGGCAAATTTACAGTTTATGATACCAGTCCTGCAATCCAAGGGGACATAAGACATCATACCTAGTACCTATCATGTACATATTTGGTAACATTATCAATTCAGAGTTTTGGTGTAAAAATCTGGAAACTCCAGATCTCTTTCCAGTCAATGGTGTTTTCTGGAACATCTGACTACAAGTTGCTTCCATCAGTAACTGTTGCATATCTTATGACTTGGATGTCTTACTTCATCAATGTATAACATTAACCTAAATGTAAAGTTTGTATCTTGCCATTTTCAGAAAATATTTTTGTATGGTTTGTGATCCAGTTGCTTACAATGTGGAATGAGTAACTGCTGCATATCTTACTAACATTTACTTGGATGTTAAACGTTCATAACCTACCTACATGTAGTGTATCTTGCAATTGTCAGAAAACACTTCTTCATGGTTTGATACTGACTATGTGTTCCAAGGGATTTTTAAGGCATACATTGTATGTACTTAGAGGTTACATATCAATTCAGAGTTTTGGTTTGAAATCTGGAAACTCCAGATCCCCCTCCAGTTCATGACACTGTCTGGAACTGTTTGCAAATTTTATCCAGTTCCTTGAGTAACTCTTGCATGTCTTATTACCAGGATGTATAACCTCCATTGATGTTTAACCTCAGTGAATCTTGTGATTTTCGATAGTTGGTACAGTAACTGATTAGCCTCTGCTGTGTGTTCCAGGGTCGGCGGTGTGTGCTGAAGGACTGCAGCGCGATCGCACCCAACACCGTGTTGCCCCCGGAAACCGTCGTTCCACCATTCACAGTGTTCTCTGGGTCACCAGGTGAGTTTAAGTGATGTCACCGTTTTGTGTGTGATGTCACCATTTTGTGTGTATGTCATCATCTTGTGTGTGATGTCAGAATTTTGTGTCTGATGTCACCATTTGGTGTGTGATGTCATGGTTTTTGTGTTTGATAAATTTGTTTTGTGTGTACATATGTGATGTCACCATTTTGTGTGTGATGTCACTGCTCTCAGGTGCATACATTTGTATGCAACCAAAATGTTGCCATAGACGAATGTCATTTTCAAGGGTGTGGTGACATCAGTTTCTATGATATATGGTAAACTTTCATTTAAATTGTAGTGACTGTACACATGTTAATGGAGACAGAAGTACCAAAAGGGCCAAACTGTTGACTGTATGATACAAAATTTAATGTATTACGCTGTTCAAAAGGTCCAGTTTGTTATATTGTTCTGCGCCAGTTCTGCAGCCAGGCCAAGAGATTAAGTTCCTAGTACTCGAGCTGACAGTACTTGGAAGGGATAATATTGGCTAACGTCACATGACATGCCTCTTCTTGTCTACCCTCACTCTGTTTTCGTCAGTTACGGCAAAATTGCAGATGAAAAGTTACTGTTTTGGACAGAACCATGAAGAAGAGATGACACATAATGTCCTTTACATTTCATCAGTGTGTTTAGAAAGTGGCAGGCTCCATAAGTGGTAGCCCTTTCCTGGGCAGTTGAGTGACAGGGCCATCAGTCAGGCAGTAACACTGCTTATCTGGCTCTCTCAGGCTACCCCTGGGTAGTCTCTCGGACATTCAACATGATTGTAAAGTAAATATCAAGCATAAGAGCATATATATATACATTTGTATATAGCATGTGAGGAGGGCTAAGTATAAGCTTCACAAGCTTTTTCCCTCCTCCTGCACCTGTTTTATCCATTGTTTTCGTTTTGTGTTTTAATGTAATACTTGTGTGCGAATAAATAAACAAACAAATAAACAATGTGTGGCTCAGTGGTGAGCGGCCCTGCCTCTAGACCAAGATGCGGTTAGACCAAATTCCAGTCGTGTCGCTCACCTGACATGCATGTTACCAGAAAGGGTTGCAGTCCTTAGGACGGGACGTTAAGCCGTGGTCCACTGTTCATTGTGCTTGTCGAAGACAGCTGGAGGAATTTCACCGGCACGATGAACCTGTAAATACTGTACATAGCGTCTGTCCTCTCTGTCATGACCAGTGGAAGACTAGCTCTTCAGTGAGCTTAACTGGTTTAAATAAGATCACTGTCATTTTCTCAGATGCCATAGGAAAATTAGATCCAACTTTGCTCCTTAAAACAGTTACTGTACAATTCATGTGCACACAAAGTAAGGATTTCTCCTCAGAATCCCTTTCAACTGTTGTTATCCGCAAGTTTTAACTAAGAACCAATAAATTGATTTTGTGCAGTCTAAGGAGGTCAGAACTGGCCTTTTATAATGGTGATTAAACTGATATTGACAGAATCAGGATGAGCAGATGTTTAAAGTCATCAGTGGATGACACTAGCAATAAATCACTGTTCAACGGGAAAAAACTTGTCAAGTTATTCCCCTTCATCACTTCAAAGTGGGACAATTACGAAGAGTTCATCTCTACTTCTGCTGCTGCATGGCAAATGTTATATTCACAACAACTTATGGACACAGAACAGACGTTTAGCTAGGATTTCATTGTAGGGGGTCCAAATTTCTTGCTGAGTCGTTGTAAGTGATATAGGAGCCATTATTGTAAGATGGTCTGGGGACACGCACCTTCCGTGGTGCAGAGTTTGGGAGAATCTTAAGTTTAAATGGTGCATTGTAAGGTATCCTCAGGGGCAAAATTATTGTCAGAGAAGTCACAGTAGAAGACTGTGACCACAAATGACCTGGTAATGTGGTGGCATCCCTGGTCAATCAGAATGTTATGCTTGTCAGAGGATCTAATCCTCAGTGTAAGGCTAGTTCATCAAAGTTCTTGTTGTTTTATGGAAAATGCGTCCAGATGATGCCTTGATGCATTACTATGCAAATCAAGACAACATTTTAAACATCCCTAATTTTGCCCATTATAAGAAGCTACAATTCAACCTTTGTGTTAGAGGAGTTTTTTTTTTATCACAATGAACCATTTCTATCTGTTTTTCTCTCTCTCTAATGCAGTGTTGATGTTGTATTTTCCAGGCCTGTATGCTGGCGAGCTGCCTGAGTGCACACAGGACCTCATGATTGACCTGACCCGGAACTACTACCAGCACTTCCTGCCCTTATCACAAGCAGCATGACCCCTGACCTGGAAGTACTCACACAAGTAGCATAGCAACTTAGTTATGGTTTGTTCGGTTTTATATTCTGGTTGTGTTCAGTTTGGAAAATGTCAATTCCTTAATCAAATTGCAAGCGTATCATGTCTAAAAAAAACTCTATCATAACTTAATCTGTCATTTGTAAATAATGATAAGTACTTGTGTAAAACTGTGTGTTAACCCTTAAACTGCTCAAACCGGATATATCCGTCACACATATACATGCCCTGTGTGCCGTGCCCAGTTATAAACGGGATAGCGTATTCCCCCGAAGTAGCAGCTTTGTGCGCGTGTAGCGCACGAACCCCGGAAGTCAGGGACTTCGGACTTGTTCGGGGTTTTCTTTTGGGAGGTCAGTGGCCAACCCTGGCACTGATAGCATTTTATAGGGCTGAAACTCTGGCAGTTTAAGGGTTAATGTATTAAACGTATAATTTATAGTGTCCATCACTGTTTTTTGCTATCAGTTGATGACTTGTAGAGATATCTTACTTTGAGTTTTCTGAAGGACTGAACTGGACATGCAAAGTGACCAGTGCAAGTTCTCATTTCTTGTTCAGGTTTGTGTTTTCAAATATTCAAAAGTATAAAACAATTATTAAGAGAAGCAAGGTGCCATGATCTGGCCACAGCAGGTCACAGGAATGCAGACTGAACACATGGGGAATGCAGAAATAAATTATTCAAATCAGTCCGGTCACATTATTGTATTTTGTAGAACAGTTCATATTGGTCTGTATTAAGTACACAGAAAATAACAGTCATAATTATTTATCATATGAGATACATTGTGCTAAGTAAGTGTGTTTGAGTCATTTCGTTTGTGCTCCATTTAGACAAAAGATGCATTTTTGTACTTTACGCATCAGCTCAGACCGCATTGCGGCAGCCACTGCCAAAATGTCGTCCAGGTGGAAATTTCCATCACATTTGGTCAGGCTCTCAGATCAACATTTCTGTCCAAAGTGCTGACAAAGTAAAATCAGCTGAGTGCCTAGCCTACGGTTACATGGATGCAGACAAAATACACCGGGATTATTCAAATGAGACAAAATGTCTTTTTGTGTAGTTTTCTGCCCCAGGGTTGAACAGGCTAAGTACTGCTGGATTTAGTAAGAAAATTACATAATTATTTCTGATATAGGTTAAGATACAGTGTGCTAAGCACATGTACATGTATGTAAGTCATAGGTTCGCAGGTATGTATGTAAGTCATAGGTTCGCAAACCTTTTTGGCAATAGATGCGTTTTTGTACATTTCTGCACTCCAGCTCAAAATGCGTTGCGGCAGCCCCTGCCTGAATGTCGTCCAGGTGAGAATCTGGCGTCGAGTCTTGTTGTTAGGCTCAGCTCAACAGTTCTGCCCAAAACACTGACACAGTAAAATCAGCTGAGTACCTGCCTCAGGGTACATGGATGCAGACAAAATACATGGGCATTATTCAAATGAGACAAAATGTCTTTTTGTGTAGTTTTCTGCCCCAGGGTTGAACTGGCTAAGTACTACTGGATTTAGTAAGAAAATTACATAATTATTTCTGATATTCATGTAGGATAAGATACAGCATGCCAAGTATGTGTGTGTAAGTCATAGGTTCGCACAACTTTTCGGCAATACAGGAGATGCCTTTTAGTACGTTTCTATGCTTCAGCTCAGACTGCGTTGCGGAAGCCCCTGCCAGAATGTCGTCCAGGTGAAAATTATCCATCACGTTTTGTCAGGCCCATCTCAGCGTTTCTGTCCAAAGCGCTGAGGAAGTAAAAGCAGCTGATTGCCTAGCCTAAGGTTATATGGATGCAGACAAAATACATGGGGATTATTGAAATGAGACAATTTTGTGTAGTTTTCTGCCCCAGGGTTGAACATGCTCTGGATGTCTGCTGGATTTAGTAAGAAAATTACATAATCATTTCTGATATAGGTTAAGATACAGTGTGCTAAGTACATGTAAGTCATAGGTTCGCAAATCTTTTTAGCAATAGACGCATTTTTGTACAATCTAACACTTAAGCTCAGAGTGCGTTGCGGCAGCCCCTGCCAAAATGTCGTTTAAGCGGGAATCTGACATTGAGCCTTGTCAGACTCAGCGTAACTGTTCTGCACAAAATGCTGACTTGTTAAAAGCAGCTGAGTGCAAGGGTCGTGGAAGGGTCACTGCGCATCTTGTTGCAGTAGGAATGGGCGACTAGTGAGTGCTTCATTTCTAAATGGTTGCAGAGTAAAGAGTGAGTAGAGTAGCTTAAAACCTGAAGTGCTGAGTTTGCTTGGAAGTTGTTAATTTCATGAAATGATTTGTTTATCTTTAATTTGGAAATTTTTCTCAGCCACAACAGTAAGATGACTCTGAGTCAAGCTCTTTCAGTGGAAGTTCTTTTGTCTGGACAGAAGATTCAGAGGTCTGTTAAGAAAAATGAACATCTGTTTGCCACATTTCTCTAGCAACTGGATGGAATTTGGAAACATATGTATCAGACAACATTATCATCTTTTGTCAGTGACTGTATAAAAGACATGTCACATGTAAACTGTCACTGGTGAAAGACAGTAGATGTGTCTGAAACATCTGACCATTTCAAAATTCTATACAGTTGCTTGAAAAACTGTTACCTTCCGTATGTTATTGCCTGGATTTGGAACTTTGGTTCATGTGCCTTGCAGCAATCATTGGCATGTAGACTAATTAGCACTGAGATGGGGGAAACACCTGTAACAAAATACTTATAATTTGATTACAATGACTCAGAGCTATTTGTCAAGATACAAAGCAAATTGTTTTTCACGTAAAAGCACTATTTATGATATACAATGTATCAACAAGGAGATTATATTTTAACATTAATAACAATCCATCATTAATTAATAATATTTGTAGCAGATCATATACATTTTTACTAACTTGCAAGTACATTTTTTTTATAATTGGCCAAATCAAGAGCGAATGGCATTCAAGTAAAAAAAGACATGCCTTGAAGTACCCATTAGATACCCGATAAACCACATAATAATGAGGCTGTATTTCTATTGACAAATATTATGTATTATAAAGAGTCACAGAGTTCTCACACACGCTTACAATTGTTGCAAGTATTGTTCAAATCAGGAGTTGATGAAATCGGAGTCAAACCGAAATTGCCTTTGTAAAAAGCCCATTGAATACACGATGAAGTACATAATAGTGACGCTTTATTTCCAAGAGAAATATTATGTATTATGAAGAATCATAACGTTCTTACACACATTTACTGATGTTGCAAGTATTGTTCAGATCAGGAGTTGATGAAATCGGAGTCAAACCAAAATGTAAAGTGCCCATTAAATACACAATAAACCACATATTTCTGAAAATAGATATCGTGTGTATAATTATAAAGAGTTCTGAAAATAGATATCGTGTATTATAAAGAGTTCTATCAGACCTTTACTAGTATTGCAAGTATTGTTCAAATCATGATCAGTAACCAATGAAATTAGAGTCAGGCCAAAATTGCCTTTGTAAAGCGCCCATTGAAAACACATCTGCTGCTGCGCCGCGTGCCTGCGAAGCTGGTGTGTTACGCCGAATGGCGGTTATACCGGCTATATAGATACAGATACAGAAGCTGGTGTGTTACACCGAAGGGCGGTTATATCGGCTAAATAGATACAGATACAGAAGCTGGTGTGTTACGCCGAAGGGTGGTTATACCGGCTATATAGATACAGATACAGAAGCTGGTGTGTTACGCCGAAGGGCGGTTATATCGGCTAAATAGATACAGAATAATGAGGCTTTATTTCTGAATAGAAATGTTGCAAGTATCATGAGCGAGTGAAATTGGAGGCAAAGTACCCTCAAGTTGCCTTTCTAATGTTGCAAGACTTAGTATTGTTCAAATCAGATGATGAAATTTGAGTGAAACCAAAATTGCCTTAGTTTGTTAAGTGCCCATTAAAAACACAATAAATTACATATTTGTGAAAATAGATATCGTGTATTATGAATAGTTCTATCAGACCTTTACTAGTATTGCAAGTATTGTTCAAATCATGATCAGGAACCATTGAAATTGGAGTAAAACCAAAATTGCCTTTTAAGGTGCCCATTGAATACACGATAAACTACATAATAATGAGGCTATTTTTCGGAGAAGAAATATTATGCATTATAAAGAATCACAGAGTTTTTAGATCTTTACTGATGTTGCAAGTATTGTTCAAATCAGGAGCAGATGAAATTGGAGTCAATTTATACATGTAGAGTGCTCTTCTTCTTCTCATGCCATCACTTGCTACAATACTCTATAGATACAAGCTGAACTGCATAATGCTGCCATATTGCTGAAGAAATACTATGTGTTATGAAGAATCACAGAGTTTTGCTAAGGAAATTTGATAATTACCTTACATTCATCCAACAATATCACAGCTTTCCCACTGGTGTTCTCTTGCACTTGCTGGGAGTGCTTTACATACCGGTTTGTCTGAAAACAGAATCGTTTTTTTTTTAAATAAATTTATTTAGGCAGAAACATCTCATTTTCCTGGTACTCTGACAAGTAAAATATTATAGACGTCAGAGAACACAATTCCATTGGCCACCACTGCAACCTCCTCCTTTGTGACTTATGGAAAAACACAGTAAGAAACCTCCCCATTAGAACTGTCTACGGCTGTAGCGTCCCCGAGCAGTCTTGAAGTGCCTTATGTAAGGACAAATGGCCACGGTATTGGGAGGCAGTCACACACACACACACTGAAGTCAGGTACCCATTTTTACACCTGGGTTTGTGTGAGGAACGTTGTGTAAGGTGCCTTTCCCAAGGGCAGACGATAGGTAGCATGACACCATTTGAACTCGGTACCTCAGGGTTCTGGTCGAAATATCCTGCAGTATCTCCACACGATCCCACAGTAACTTCTAAAGAGACCCATTGGGAGACCTCTCCATTAACACTGCGTGAAGCTGTGGCGTCCCCGGGCAGTTAGTCAGAAGTGCCTTATGTAAGGAGAAATGGCCACGGTATTGGGAGGCAGATCCTATTCCTCTCCTTGCAACACTGCCGACCCCCTCCCCATGAAGTCAAGAACCCATTTTACACCTGGGTTTGAGTGAGGGAAGTTGTGTAAGGTGCCTTTCCCAAGGGCAGAAGATACAAATGTAGGTAGCATGGCACCATTTGAACTCAGTACTTCAGGGTTCTTAGCCACGCTTCCTGCAGTCTTTCCACACGACTCCACAGTAACATCTACTATGATCTCCTCTCCTTTCAACACCATGAAGTCAGGTACCCATTTTACTCCTGGGTTTGAGTGAGGAACGTTGTGCAAGGTACCTTTCCCGAGGGCATAAGATAGGTAGCATGACACCATTTGAACTCAGGACGTCAGGGTTCTGGGCCTACAGGTTTTTTTCGGCACGACCCCGCAGTAACATCTAAAGAGACCCAGTGAAAAACCTGCCCCATCGAAAGGTGATTTTTCTCATAAGGACGGATAACACAGCTCAAAGGGTGACCGGACGCACAGTCCAGGGCTGGCGGGGGCGTTTCATGACTGCGGCAGGTTGCCATTTTCTGGTGCCTCGGTCCCTGTGTTACCAACCCATTCCGAGGCCTATTGACCAGTCGGAATGTACCTGCTGCTGATGCTTTCCCGGGCAGTTACCGAGAAGTGCTTCATGTAAGGGACTGTACCTCAATGGTACTTAGACCACAGCCTCCTATAAGACCCTTTCTGCACAAAGTGTTTTAGATATAAGCTAATTGTACTTCAACTGAGCTCTCTGTAAAAAGTGTCATTTTAGTTGAGCCTTAACTCACTTAAGGGGTTAAAAGTAGCGGCGTGATATTTCAGGCTAGTGCTTGAAGTTGTAAAGCTGTTTCCTTCAGTGCAACATGATATATGTTGATGATGATAGAACTTGATAGACACTGACGAAAGGTTGTGGATGCTACCTGATACGTCTGGCCGTTTTCGTTAAGCTAAGGGCACAACCCGCCGTACGTGCAAGCTGTACAGGACAGGCGCGTTGCCCGTACCGGCACGTCTGGGGGGGGGGGGCGAATCCGCAGCCCGATGGCACACAAAGTTTTGTCTGCAAGTAAAGTTCTACGGCGTGTCTGCGTGCTCCAAAATCCGTCGGATTCCCTACGAGTTCGTACGGAGGCGGTACTTACCACTTACGGATCCCCAAATATTGCCCACTTTTTGGCACGTAGACAGCACGCATTTGCACGTACGGCGGGTTTTGCCCTAAGCTTTAGCTAGGAGTGAGTGAGCTTGAGCTAACCAGATCCTTGAGTAACTCTGTTACCCACCATATCTTATTAAAGGGTTAATGCCCCGGCCCGAGGTGTATATGGTGAGATAA
>NC_049991.1:21616014-21644991 GCF_000003815.2 Branchiostoma floridae | reverse complement strand
ATGCCTAGAAGTTGTAGAAGATATTACAGGTCCCAGACACGGTACGTACAGATGGTCTACTCCACTGTTTGCGAGGAGGAGTACCTCTTTAAGTCACCTTCTTTGAACCGGAGAGAATTCTCTAAACTGTTTAGTTTTGTGATGTAGCCATATATCATGTAGCCAAGTACAAGTGGCCCCCATTATACCAAGGACACCCCGGACTCAAACTCAGTCGAATTTATTCAGGCCTTGAACCAGATATTTCGTGCATCATCTTGTCAAGTAGTCATGTCAGCTCCAAGGGCATTACGTTTAACAATTGGGTCAAGGCGAGAGCGTGTGCACTTGGGTTCAACAAGGTGAAAACGATTAGATGAGAATATCATTACAGAAGCCCTTCATTTTGTCATGGATTTGTAAGGAAAAGCCTTGAACCAAATTTGTAAGTGCATTTAATAACGGATCCTCCAGATATATTTACGAGACGAAGTTTGAACCAAATTTAGTTTACTCACCAAAGGTGAAACTAATTTCATGCCTTTCATCTTATCATGTACTCTCCGGAGATATTTACCAGAGGAGACCTTGAACCAGATTTCTGCGTGTTATTGGTTCTTCTCGTGCGATCGTTCTGTGGAGATTGAACAATTTGTGTCAATGAGTACGTGGCACGAGGGGCTGAGTAAGTTATACGTTATTGAGTGATCTTTGGCACAGGAGAGGCCCGTAGACTTAATATTGGGCAAGGGTACCAAATACTTCCTAGATTCTCTTTTTTTTTAAGTAAAAAGTTCGAAAGATGCTAAGATAAAGTTTGACATGCATACCAAGGGCATGATGAAAGTTACTGTTAATCTGTAGCAGTCAGTATTTATTTATTTATTTATTTATTCATTTATCTAATTAAGAATATTCGGGAATGTCCCTTCAGTTAAATTAATTAGTCTAATTTGGTTCCAAAGCTCATTAGCACAAGAGTGCTGGTTGGAAGGATGTGGGGCAAGGGAAGACGTCTCCAATAACTCCCAGGGTTCTCTTGGCATCTTGAAGTGAAGATTTCGTAGATTTCGATGAAATCATAAATGACATAGAGGACATGATCAAAGTTACTGTTAATCTATAGCAGGCAGCATTTAGTTATTTATTCATTTATTTCATTAAAAATCTTCGGGGTGGTCCCTTCAGTTTGATTAACTGATTTCCAAGGGAGCCCTTACGAAAACACAACAAATCAAAGATACAAGATGCTAATTACTTAACATGGAATTGAATAAATCATAAATGCACAATAATGCAACATAAAGTAAAGTAAGAATTCAGAATCAATGAATCGCTCATGTATGGTTAAATATTAGAAAGGTTGAGGTCAATGAACAGGTAGATGATGTGGTTTCCACTTGGTTGGAATGTTATTTATTGGACTATCTGGTGCATGCTTTAATTCTATATTTGGGGACGTATGGTTAAGTATGAGAAAAGTTTGAGGCCAGTGAATACGTACTAGTTGTTTCCACTTGGTTGGAGTGTTATTTTATTGGACGTCTGCGTGGTGCATGCTCTGATTCCTTATCGGGGGATGTACGGCACGGAGAGTTGGGCTTAACCGTGATTACGTTGTTGGCAGAAATATAGGCACATTCGCTGTGAGTTATCTGATGTGGATACGCGAAGGGAGGCCCGGGAAAGGTGATGTGCCACGCAGGGTTGTAGCTAGCACCCGTCCTTCCGTCCTTTGACGGAATTTTGCAGCTGGGGACGGAAAAAAATTTTGCCCATTCCGTCCTCCGTGAGCAAAATTTAACCCTCAAAATGCAGGAAATAGTGTTTCAGAGGGTCTACATTTCAAAATTTTCCTTCGGAGCATGCCCCCAGACCCCCCTAGGAATGTTGCACCAAAGCCATTCAAAATCAAGGGGACGGAAAATGATTTCTGGCTGGAAAGTCTGGTCTTCGCACTTCACACCGCGTAAGCCTGATTTTTGTAATCTGTAAATCATTCCTGGTAAGGATAGTAAAAAAAACGACCCACATTGAAAAAAATACCTTTCAATGACTTCGTTTCCAATAAAGAAAGATTGTATGGACAGTGACATCACTTTTAGAGTAATGATAGCCTTTTTTAACCAGACGCATTTGTAGCTCCAGAATCGCTTCCGTCCTCTCCACAAATTGTTATGATTTGAGCTTAATACGGCTGGATACCAGGCTACGTTGGTGCGTCACTGAAGAATATTCTTTCACACAACTCTGCATGCAGGTGAGAATGTTTGGGTTATGAAACTGAAACCCAAGAATGATGTTTCCCAGGCCTCAGTTTTCAAACTTACGACCTGCGAAGAAGGTAGGAGAAAGGTGGGAATTTATGCAGAGCTTGCACTGATTGTACCGCGGGAGGAGGGGAAAGTGCTTAAAGGATTTTAGACGTGACCACTCGGTAACTCCTGTGGGGAATCATCCGGCTTCTGCAGCTTAAAACTGTCAGGTCATCAGATATCCTTTCAACAAGAGCTGACATTTACCCACTACACAGAAATGCACATAGGACATCCACTGGAAATCACCCTCCTTTTTCTCAAGCAGACTGTGACCACTTAAATTCGTTTTTCCCATGAACGGTTAGAGACTAGAACCTCATTGTGGAACACGTAGTCAAAGCTTCTACGGGCATTCAAAATGCTTCAAATAACTTGTAACTCTTAACCACTGCTATGGGTACTCACCGCCACCCACCCGTAGGGTGGCGGACAGGGACTAACGCCCTTGAGGAGATGGGCTCTCTTTCTCCCATACACATATACATGTACAAATTACAAAACTAAGCGATCAACCGCCCTCCACACTAGAGTACCCCTACCGTTTCAGAGGCTTCGACTAATTGAAGTTATAGAATAAGAAAAGAAGAAATCCGACTTGCTAATGTTCCATTTGCACTGTACAGAGACTTCAAGTAGCTGAGGAGCACCCTAAGACTATGTCAGAAAATCGTTGGAAGATTTAGAGATCCTTGAGATCATTAAAAAGCTTGGAAGAGAATTTCTATGGGAAGCGGTTGGTAACCATTTTAAGCCCTTGGTGACCTCATGAAGCCCGTGGAGATTATTGGAAGATCTCAGAGATCATCAAAAGATCTTGGAGACAATAAGAAAGTCTTTGAAACCATTGGAAGATCTTAGAGATCATCGGAAAACACGGAAGACCATTGAAACATCTTGAAAGTTACAAAGTGTATTTTGTGGCTTTTCTTATTTCAAACGTACTTTTACAACATGGATCATAATCAGTCTATTAGTTCATAGATCATACAAGTTCAATGTAGACCAATGAATACTGTAAATGCATGCATTTTTCCACGGCAATAAGAGACTACAGTGCATGGTGCTACCGCGAACTTAAACCACCGCGAATAGTCCTTTTGTTCCGCGAACTTGAATGCATAGTTCTCTCCATCCAGTGGCACCACAGCTATAATGCCTGTTGACTGCCATCAGGTTTATTTGGTATGTAGCCTCTAAGGCTGCTATGCCCATATATGGCGCATTCGGACTTTATTTTTGCGTGTGACCTTACAGGTTGCTATGCCCATATATGGCGCGTGCCGACTTCATTTTTGCGTGTGACCTTACAGGTTGCTATGCCCATATATGGCGCGTGCCAACTTTATTTTTGCGTGTGAACTTACAAGTTGCTAAGCCCATATATGGCGCGTGCCGACTTTATTTTTGCGTGTGACCTTACAGGTTGCTATGTCCATATATGGCGGACGTTGCTTCATCGCATTAAAAACAGTTGTGGTAAATCTGGCATTACGGGGCATGCGCAATACCCTTAGCCGGGTGGGAAAACACCAGACCGCACACCCGGAAGGTAATCGGCGGGTTCTGATGCTAACATCCCGTGAAAACCCGAGCGGGCAAGGTTAAAACCTGGTGAATAATCTTGTACGGAGGGGGCGGATTCAAAACTTCAGTGGTAACTGCGAACAAGTGGCTCCGCTACATCCTCCATCTTTTCTGTGCAGTCAAATACAACAAAGAACTTTGGGAGTTAATTTTGAGCCTGTTTTTTTCTTCATTTCAGTTCAGTTAGTCCTCTGTATATTTATTGAGACTTACTACATTTGTAGAAGTATTGAAATAATTGGTGACTATCTCCTTTTCACCCGGAGACCGACAAGAACGCCACTGGAAAGGGTAACATAATTTCTCTGGTGCAACGAGCTGTAGGTCTTTTTCTTATTTTTAGATTTTTTTATTCCAATAAACATTACAAAATACATATAGAATACATCAACAGCAGTGCCGTACACAAACAGTGACGGGCCTACCTATTATCTTACATGTTTTCTGATTCTGATGAATAAAAGGTCGAAACTGGAAAAGTGTTGTGTTTCAGCCGTTATCCTTCTAACGCCTAATCAACTATTATCTTACATGTTGTTTAACTTAAGTCAGAAATGTCTTGTGCTAGGGTTGATACCAATCTACTGAACTGTTGATACTATACACAGCGTTTGCCTTGTCTGTCATAACCAGTAAAATATATAATATATTAATGTATAAGCATATATTAAGATAATAATATATAATATAGTATGATAATATATAAGCTATCTAGTCTACAAGTCAATTTTAAACAAAAATTCTTTATGTCACGAATGAATCGCATGAGAAAACATAGTTATGTACTATGCAGTTGGAGAAGTGTCGACCAGAAGCTCTAGTCTGCACGGCAACGCGCGGAAACATAACATAGCACCATGGGACAACTCCAGTAGTTCAATAACCTTGTCATCAATAGGCAGCTTTCAGATGCCCTTCAAGAGTATGTGACTTCTACATGTACTAAAGGATTTACTTCCAGCTGTGTCTCTGCCTCCATCTAGTTATAAACTATTAGCTTCTCAATCTGAAACATGTTTCAACTGTCATTGCTTTTAGTGTGCAATTACTTAATTCTACATAATAGCTAATGTTACTCGCTGTCATCATTATCTAATTTTACTTACGCTTTGATCATTTATGTACTGTATATAATTACATGTATGTATGTAGCCACAATATCAGCTAGTTAGCTGCTTAGTTTCCACATTGTATTGTCCTTGTTGCAATTCAATGAACCTCACAGTCAAGGGGTGGGTTCAGCGGTGACTAGAAGTAGAAATGAGTTAGGATTGCCAGCACGCACCAAGCGCTACAAACCGATTCCTATACCACACCTAACCCAGCTCTTCAATGAATATGTGATTGAATAGTAGATTGTGTATATATAATGTATATATTTCAATGCCTTTGTAATCGTTTTGATAACTGTTGGAGCAAGTTGTTTTTATTTATGGACTAACACGCAATTCAGCCTATGGCTGCAAGGTATAATCACTAACAATATCTTAGATTGTACTGCACTGTAAATTACTGGTTTGAAGAATAAACCAAGTGATTACTAAGGTCATTGACCGCGAAGGAGGAACACCGCTCCTTCTGACCCATTAGCCCTGACCTGCGCAGTGCCCCCACCCCTGGACAAGTCATCCAATCAGATAGTCGATAGTTAAACGGCCGTACCGTGACAATCCACGCCGTAACGACCGATCAAACTGCCCACTGAGCGTCTATTGGTAATCTGAGGGGATTTTCCCTCTGCATCTCGAATTCATGAAGCGTACTAGACTGATGGCATTTCAGAGTGCCTTATCTTTGGAAGCAAGCTTCTTCGTTAAGATGTGGTACTCTATTTTTGCCCCGAAACGAACCCGTGTGTCACAAAGCTTTCACACGCAACGCGAAGAGTTTTCTCTCTCTCCGTTCCAAAGTCAAGGACTGCAGAGAATTAGAGCATCCATGCATTAAAGATGATTGGCATTAAGGGTGACTTACTTAGGCAGAGTTCTTATTCAAAACATGTTATTGTGCCAGAAAAACCCCCTCGTTGGGGATTCAACCCTTATTTGCAAAGATAAGAAATGTCCGATTTTATTCCCGTATTCCCGGACTCCAGCGCATGAAAGCAGTTGTTGAGTTCTCCTTTATAAAGCAGATTTCTAGAGCTCGGTTATGCAAAGCTGAGAAATGTCTAATTCTATTCCCGTACTCAAGCGCAGTTAAGCTTTCCTGGGCACCTTACTTCAGCAGATTTCTTGGTAAGACATAGTCCAGTGGTTTGCCTCAGAATGTCCTCATATGTCACCGAGCTTTCATTTTCCCACTCCGGACTATGGCATCCGCGAAACTAGGAATGTTGAGCTTGTTTGCAGGTATCGTTCTTAAGCATAGGCTGGCTAAGGTATAGCAAGGTGGTTTGCCTCACAGTGTTCTCATATGTCACAGAACATTCATCTTCCTTCTCTGAACTATGATATCCATGAAACTAAGATCGTTGAGCGCGTTTGTAGCTATCGTTCTTAAGGTTGGCTAAGATATGGCAGGGTGTTTTGCTCCAAACGGCATGAAACGTTATTTCCCCAGTCTTGTCTCGTATTACGGGTGGCCGGATCATGACACTGGGCTCCACTGAAAGCCCTGTACTTATGCAGGAGCTTTATTAAACCCCAGTCTGACCTTCTGGGGTCAATTTGGACCCAAGGTGCATATTGATATCTGTCATCTTAACAATCTTCATCGGACCGAAAATTCCTTCTACGAGTTTGTATACATGTCTTGCAACCCCTGACAATTTTTCACCCCGATTGGCCCATTGCTATATAAGATAAGCTTAAAAGTTTGTGTCTGGTTGTGTTTTATTTTGTGCATTTGATACTAAATGTACGTAATATAAAATTTCGATAAAATAACGGGCATTCCTCAACATTGTCAGAGGGATTATAGCTACAGTGTATAGTTGCTTAGAAAATGACAACACCGACATTTTGGAAAATAGATTTAGCCTTTTAATGTAAAACATCATTATATAAAAGATAATAATGATGATTATTGATAATTTATGCTGAAACAAGATATTTTCTATCATAAATGTGGAGTATATAATATATATATATATATATATATATATATATATATATATATATATATATATATTTGGAGCGTAAATCATGATAATGACAAGTGATTACTGACACCAAAAGTTGTCGAAATAATTTTCATAGATTGATGAAACTGTATCTACATAGTAATCACAAAAAGAACCACCAGAAAAAAGATGTTTCTGGACAAAACAAAATTGTGTGACAGTACGGTCAGAGTTGTGGTAAAAAATATATCTGACGGATGGCTGGTTAATACATGCAGCATTATTATCTTCCTTCCCGGCCGATGGTCGGATTATATGTCCATTACCCGGCTAAATACCCGCGCGACCTTTCCAGTGAGCAGGGCACGGCTACCCCACAGTTTCTGACGGGATAAGGAGGGATGGGTTAGGCGATCTGATTCTGTGATAGGAGGGAAATTGAGATACATGTATTACAGGCAGCTTGGTCGGTCATGGAACGTTGTTTCTTGCAATATACACACAGTTACAACATTTCCTTAGTTCCGTTTCCTTTATCCTAGACTGAATCGTAAAGACTAAACTCTTGCTCCTTACGGAAGAAAGATATATGGAATAAGTTATCCTTTTCCTACGGTCGATTTTTTTTTGGGGGGGGGGGAGGGATTCTGGCACAACATAAAATTTCTAAAAAAGATTACCACAGCACGTTCAGATATCCCACTTCAATATAAACAAGTGTAAAAATGCGTGAGTTCCAATGGTAATCAACGGAACGATAAAGGGGCTACGTTGATATGATGATATGTTTGACTGGTGCCATCAGGAGACAGATGTCATGCAAGGATCAGTTCCACTTTCTCTGCGAAAAAGGCATTGTATTGTCAATTCATGATACGTTACTTTCTCCACTGACAATCACCCCTTCTCGTTTAAAGAGAAAACCAACTGGGGTGTTGTTGAAGTTCATTGGGTTCGGAAATATAAAGAATCACTTAGAAGTTACCACGAAGATGGTATTACATAGCTGGTGATGAACGATATGATTCGGTGTGTAAATTTCCCATGTATATGGACACACACGGACCATGCACAGGCATATGCGTCTGTCACTTGCTTGAGAAATCCCGATTCTTTGGTCTATCCGTCTTTTTGAAGTTTCATTTCGGGTAGAATGAGTTTTGAGATAACCAGCAGTTTCCCAGGTTAGGGTTGTACTGATAAAAAAGTAACACATAATTTATATACGAGCTGTATCAAATGCAGAGTTTAACGGCTACAAGTGGTATCTCACTCCACTTGGGACACCGGTGCGGCACTGCGGGTTTCGTTCATTGCGGCACTGTTGTGCTATTTTCACCGATTTTTATAATTTAGATATAGCGTTATACGTAAAGGTATGACTTGAGGCACAACCAAATACACAAAACATAATAAAATTCGTTCTTTATCTCTAGAATTCGTTGAGTACCCTTTTGAACCCCGCAGTGCCGCACCGGTGCCCCAGGTGCAGTGAGATGCCACCTTAAGTCTGTGCCATTTCGTTCTGTCCTACATTCCCGGCATCTTTATGCTTGTCCACCCTTCTCTGTCTCTGTTGCTGTGTCATTCATATCTCATCAAGCTACACATAACTTCGTAACGATGGGCGTTAAATCCAATCACATCCCATTCTCAATCCATCATTCCGTATCTACTGTGTAACTGCGTTACCCCCGACCCTTCATCTTATTGTCAATTCTCGCCTTACTTTTCACGCCATTCTCTATCATGGTTGATAGAATTTTCAGATTCCTTATCACAGTTTGTATGTAGCTTCTCCTGTCAAGGGAATGGGTAGGTTGACTCCACTCTTCCGTCTAATGAAACTATCAACATCTAGCTACACTTCGCGAAAAGTGGGAATTACCAATATGATGATATATACCGAGTAAATCTAGTAATGGTTGCCTTGGGTGACACGCGGGGGCAGCAGAGATTTCCTACACTATTTGTCGGTGTTTTTGTGGAATGAGCTCTCCATATCTAACTCAATGAGGTACTAAGTCTATGATGAGTTTTCGTCCCAGGGTAAGTACAGTCAGACAGGCATGTCTGAAAAATGGTTCTCCCAACAGAGAAAATCTTAAGTAAGTCTGATAATTTTAGCTTGAAATTTCATCTGTGTTGGTAGAAGTCATTCTAGAACGAGTTAAACTGCAATTTCCAACACAGATTACAGAAATGCAGTTTTTAATAGTTGGAAATTAAAGTTTAACTCGTTCCAGAAGTCTGATAATTGTCGTCTCAAGCATCAAATGCCAAATGCGACCATTGCCAAGCATTTACTGAAATTGGTATATCTCGCTTTTTCTTTTCGTTCAGCGACACATCCTATATTCATTCCCGGAAATATGCAATATTCATTTTAGGAAAGTTAGGAAAATATTTTAGGAAATTTGCCGTCTCCATGGTGCTAAATTCTGAATTACGTGCAGTAATTCGGTCTCATTTTCCGGGCAATGGGATTTATGTAGTTTAACTTAACTTTCTCGTTTAGAGAAAGTGCAAAACTTTCGCTACACAAGATACATTCCCGTAAACGATTCCAGGAACGTAGTCTTCTCGGAGATGCTGGGTTCCGTGTAGTCATTATTTCTCCTCTGAGTAATATGCACTTTGATTTTACCATGCAATAGTACTATTAAATTGCCTCCAAGATTTCTACCCCCCCCCCCCCCCCTCCTAACGACCTTGAGGTCAAGAGACTAGGTAGGCAGCCAGGCAGGTAAACCGCCTCTACAGAAAATCTATTCCCGGAAGAGATTCCAGGAAAGTAGTCCCCTCCAAGGTGCTGAAGTCCGTGTGGTTCTTCGCCCCTGCCCGCCCCTGTCCTTTGCGCCCTTCACGCTTCACTGTAAGATGTGCAAAGCTACATCACGGCTCCTGATGCCCACCGCAGAGCCATTCAACCGTCATTATCCCTGTCCATGGTTCTGATTTATTTGTAGCTTATTTCGTTCTCCTTCTCCCCGTTCTTTAAATCAGACGACTCCAGACTGATGGATTCCCCGCGCGTCCACCGCACCATTGCGTCCCCTTAGTGTGCACGTATTCACGCTTTACTGAAGTGATGAATTCTTTAATTATAGCTTTGTGCTCCACCGGTTTAGTCGCATGTATTCTTGATCTATATCTAGTAATTTCACACTAGAAATAGTACATATAAATAGTCTGTTCAGACGCGAAACAGTAGAGTTTACCGCTTACATTTTTCAGTTTTGTCTGTCTTTTTAGAAGCGTTTGTACATGCAAAATCTCCTTTACTCCTTATTTTGCAAACCTTCAAGCTTATTCCGACCAAACTTTGACCATCAAACATAAAGATTCAAAATATCCATCTTGTGCCAGCCCGTCTTTAACTGGTACTTTCTTACTTTTCTGCCTTAAAGAGAAGAAGACGTGAAAGTTAGAGTTGAAAGTATTCAGGTATCAATAACTACGACAGACGTCTTCTTATTTCATTATTCATACTTTGCACATTTCGTTTCGTGTCTAGGGGCTTGATTAAATTGGATTCATCAAATCCATTTCCAACCCAGACTTCAATTTTCTACCTCCATTCAATCATGTTTCTCCCACTGCAGACTGGAGTTGCGGAGCTTCAGTAGTTTATTCTGCGCCCTAAGGCCACACCAATTTATTTTCTTGGTTCACGGATTCGCTCGCTCCTATTTTTTGGAAAAAACAACAACAAAAAAATAGAAATTACCACTCAGCAAATTTTCACCATTAATGAAACCATTCACCAACTTTCTGGTGTAGCAAATTGGCCTTTCTATTATAAGCTCCTTAAAATGTGGGTATTATCATTGCAGTTATATTTTTCCTTCATGAAGAATGAGACAAACATAAAAACTGACACTACTTTTGTAATTTTCAACGAACAGTTGCTGTTACTGTACAGTAATAGTGTTTTTGTACTTTTTTCAAGCTTAAAACTTTTTATTCTTTATGTTTTGGATTAGCCCTTACCTTTACCCCAACCATTTTTACAATTCTTATCTTTATTTTTATTTCGCCCTCTCGCTCCATAATTTTTTTGAAAAAAATCCGTGAACCAAGAAATTAAATTGGTGTGGCCTAAGTGGAACCTGGTAATCTTCCTCATTGCGGTGTATCATTTGACTGAGCGAAAATCATATTGTACATAATTGCCGCACAAATGAAGCCGCAGTGATCTGCATCTACGGCGTATCGGTATAATTTCAGTTAATTTTTAATCGTGTCGCCGAGTAGAGTTGACGAGTCCTGACTAGATATTTGGTTAAACATTAATTTAGAGTGCCGCCAAGTACTGTCGATGAGTCCTCACTGGATATTCATAAACATTTATTTAGACTGAGGCCAACTAAAGTAGGTGAGTCCTCACTAGAAACTTATAAACAGCGCCCGGGATTAGATATGCAAAAGTTAGGTATGGCATGTGGCTCCGTGTTATATACTACTAGTAAACCCGCGTTGCGTGCCTGCTATGCTCATGCTCTACACCAAAGGCATGTTATACCGGTAACGTTCATGATATATAATGCGAGTACAGTAATTTGTATCTATTGTTCATTAAACAAAACAAAACACCGAACATTATAAGGGACATAATATGCAACTTCTCTAATATGATTCGACGGTACCAAAATTCCTTAAATAGCCATTTCCAACTAACCCGCAATCCTTTGTGCTTGATCTCTGACTCCAATTTTACAAGAACTCGGACATAAGCTTAAGACTGATAGGTTGACAGTCACCTCTAGTTGCGACATGGTTGCATTTAGGTACTCAGCCTAGTGTGTGTCGGGAATCAGCTTCCGAAACAAACTGATATCCTTTTGAAAATGTATTCCATTAGCTGAGACAAGGCCCGTGTGAGTTCATCTCCCGCCCACGAAAAACCGCACAGCTAAATTTAGCGCGCTACTTTCGCTTGCCGAGTGGGACTCTTAAGGCAGACGTGAAGGGGGGGGGGGCGGCTGTCGCTTCCACCCGTCAGTTCTTATTAAAGGATTCCATTAAGCTTGGCTGAAGCTGCATGAAAGTAAGATACATATGGAGTTTATTTCAGGCACAGTCTCAGCGCTATGGGAAATAGTTCAGTTAACTTGTCAGATAAATCATGGATTCCTCTCGCATGTATGTATGCAGTGTACGTGCGCCGGAGATGCTTCTGAAAACAGTATATTTCCGGGACGTTTTAGGCCAAAAAGCTTTCAAACCTGACCGCCTGGGGCGACCTTTTTACCCTTATTACTACTCTTACCTTTTTTTATACTCATCGTCTCTTTTGCTTACGTTCATTATTACTTCTTTATACTTTTGTGTTGTGAGTTTATAGATAATTATGTAGTTGGCTATTTAGGACGGTACGAGACAGCTACACCCTTTGGTTTTTGGTTGTTGTGCTTTTTAATTCTCAGTATTTATTTATTTCTATTTTGTATAATTTCATAAAACACTCGAGAAGTCCGTACTCAACTCGGCTGAGGCTGACGTCACAGTTTCAAACTGGGGCCGGGTCGGGCTGTTTGTGGAAATGAAAATAGAAATGCACACGTGAAAATATACACAAGTAATGCGCACGACTATTCTCTTTACTTCTTGTGCAGTTTGAGGTCTTATATATGATACTTTTTGTTCCCAAACGTTGCCTGACCGGGCACCGGTTTGGAAATGTGACGCAGTACTCGGGCTACATCGTTAGCAATGTCTGTTACTCGGGTTAGAAATAAACCTAAACTAGAATATCCACATGTACACAGTCCGATGGAACACTCTGCGCGTTGGTACACAGGGAGATGATATTGCCACACGCACTCATATTTTCTTGTGTAGACCGACTACTCTCTCTTCGCAGCCATGCAGACGTTTTCACAAAAATATGACTAAGTTTGGATATGTGTTTGAAGTGCAAATGTGTGTGTAGAAAAACTAAAGCAAATGACGAATTCTATCCCTAGCTAGCCACCCCTATTTGAATGCCCAATGGAATGGTCCGGAAAAACAACTCCGACACCGTTTCTCAATATAGCCTTACCTTTTCATTATGTTTAAAGATAGACAATGTCGTGTCATGACAAAAGTTTAATGTTCGGAAGTGAAAAAAACATAACCCAATCACCCAGCGTCCGTGCGGAAGCGCAGTGAGAGGCTGTAACTGCCAAACAGCATCATGAGTGATGTGCGCTCTATGAAAGGTTAACACTCCAGGCTTATATGGAAGGCCGCAGCATAAATATCTCCTGAAGTCTTGAGTCTTATATGGAAGGGCGCAGCGTAAATATCTCCTCATGTCTTGAGTCTAAGAGGCTGTTAGCTGAGCTAAACTGGACAGGTTGTCACTAGTTTATGTTTATGTGCCGGATGGTAGTTCATCATTGTCAAACTTAGGTCGACATTTAGTTAAATCAGGCAATCATCTAGTCCCTAATAACCTATCGCAGTGACGTACGTTGATGTTACTGTTTCGTGTGAGGAGTGAATGAGGCTAGCTACATCACGCACACAAAACTTCTCTCAGGCTTAGGTCCCGTTTCTGAAACGAAAAATTAAGTGTTTACCAAGTAATATGAACAAATTATGGTCATGAATTTTTAATGACGTTCTGTTTATTTGGTTTCCTTTCTTTCTTTTTTTTTTGTCATTCTTTTTTTGTCTCCAAAAGCTTCCTGGCCCGGCCCCGGGTTGGGAACTGGGACCTAGGCCTTAGCGGGGACAGAGGGCGGTGCCGACTTCCGATGAACTCTGACCCAGTGCTGACGTCACGCGTGCGAAAAAAATCATGTGTCTATAGCATCCGGGTCAGATAGCCATTAAAAGGAGACTTAGAGATTCGGTTGAAAATTCCAGTGAGTAAAATTTCGTAAGTTGGAAAACAGTTTTGTTTTTTCTCCGTGTGTATCTAATGTTGCGTTTGATGACCGGCGACAGGCAAAAATCAAACTGTAACTTATTTCTTTGAAATCTTTGAAATCTTTGACATCTTTATTCATTATACCACTTCGCAGTCTTGGAACAACAAAGTCTGAATTATGATGGTTTTTACATACGTACACACCTTACAACTTACTGGAGAATTACCTTAAAACTTAGATGGTTGTATATGTATTTGTTTGTTTGAACCCTTGTTTATTCATGAAAGCTAAAAATCGGCCCGCACTTTTCATTTATATAATACACATGTATAAAGGTTTTAGATTTAAACACAGCACTGATTCTAAAATCTTACTCTTAGATATTGCTTATATCAAAAGCCCTTTGATGCAAACATAAGGAACTGATCAACAAAAGGCAGGATAATCCGTGACATTTCCACACCACGGGACGAACCTCTGAAGTCCGTGTTATGAAAAGGTCGGTGTCCAGAAAAACGGCTCCCAATCTCCAAGGAAAGGACTGGTCGGACCTACTTTGCGGTACCTGAGGTGATCAGGGGTTTACTCGGTAAATGTGCGGGTTGTTGTTGCGGCTTTGTGTAAGTCGATAGAAAAGCTGGAGTAGCTGATAGGACCTACTTTGCGGTATCTATTTGCAGACGACGGTATCAGAGGTTTACCCGGTAAATGTTTGGGTTGTTGATGCGGCTTTGTGTAAGTCGGTAGAAAAGCTGGAGCAGCTTTACAAAGTTGGGTAAAAGGGTTCAGAGCTTAGGTTGAGTGGAGAGTGTTTACATGTGGTTTACGTGATTAGGTTTTAAATGTCTGCGAAGAATCCTTGGCATCTCCTACCTACAACGGAGGACGAACAAGTCGGTACGCGGTCAAGCAGGGGAAGCATGTGGCAAGCAAGAACCACTCCTGTCCATGGTCAAGCGCAGGAAGCTGAACTGGTTCGGCCATATATGCCGGCACAACTCCGTCGCTAAGATCATACTACAAGGTACAGTAGCAGGAGGGAGGAAACGAGGGAGGCCAAGGAAGACGTGGCTGGACAACATCAAGACATGGACTGGCCTAAGCACTGAACAACTCATCAGAGGACAGAGCGATATGGGCAAAGATCACCGCTACTGGATGTTGTGGAGCCCCTACGACCACTGAGGTTATGGGCCGTGAGTGAGTGAGTGAGTTTTAAAGGTGCCTGGTCAAGACAGGAAGCACTCACGTGGATCTTACCGAAAAGAGTAGGGGACCTTCCCCGCGGAGCAGATAAAACCATTCCGGCTAAATGGGGTAGAAAATTTCCCGAGCAGCCTCGTAACCCCTGCTTTGCCTATCGAGTCAGTTAGTCGAACTTGCTGAATCTCGATGTTTCTGACTTTCTGTCACATTTAAAAAAAGGGGCCCGTCCGGACATCTATCTAGAGCGAAAAAAAAAGATATAAAAGACATCAAAATACACAAAATGTAAAACAAAAACAAGGGCATAATTTGTGTATTTTTCATGGTATACAATTTGATTTTTCATTTCTTAAAACATCCTGGCCGGGCCCCGGTTTGGAAATGTGATCCAGGCCTGATGCTGCTATGGTGAGCGTAGTTCGGTGCCTAGAAGTGGTCTATGGCCTTGCAATGAGCAAACTCGTTAAAAAAGAAAAACAGCTAAACGATATGCGTTATCAGTAGGAGCTCGAGGTGTTGACATGCGGCCAGCGTGTTGGGCGCAGAGCCCAGAGATCCTGGCTTTGAATCCCTAGACATGCAACCAGAGTTGTGCGATGGTTACTACCACGAATCTCCTCTTTTCACTCAGGTGAAAGTGAGTTCCTAGCTTCGGTTCGAGCGGTCTCGCTGATAGGAGGTCCCGTGTTTGGGGAGGGCACGTTAAGGAACGACCTCGTAAGAGAGTAGGAATCTTCCCAATATGAGACGGTTTACCGGGTATGCAATACAGTAGAGGCCAGTTAATTGCACCCCGGATAATCGCACACTTGCGTTCATTGCACGAAATCCTCAAATCCCATTGTTGTGCGGTCCAGCTTAAAAACTTCGCTTTGTTGCACCATTGGCTCGTTCTCATTTAAATGTCGAAATGCTGTCGCCTGACTTTACGCCTTGATATGGAGCAAATTATAGACAACTTCACTGGTTCCTTCATTTTTCCACAACCCCTGTAATGTTTTACAAAAGATGCACAACAACATTCGTATAGGTTGATGGGTTAGAAGATTATTATAGCCACGGGTGGGATTTCACACCCTAAAAAATGGCTGTCGCCTGAGAAGAAACGAAGAATTCAAATAGTTGCCAAAAATGTAATAATTCAGTTCCCACCTTGCTTACCAAAATGTTGTACAGAAATGACTGTAACAAACGTTACCATTGTTCGATGCTGTCTAAGCTTTCTACTTGACTTGGTGTAAAAAAGCTGCCCACTTTTCAAATGTCCCTATGGACATCCACTTATACCTAAATGATGAAGTCAATAAGGTAAGTCCTTTCGAAGAAAACAGGGTTAAGTCTACTGTTGTAACAAACGTTACCGGTAACGTTTGTTACATGCCCTGTAATGCCAATGGGACCGAAAATAATAAGTTGCCATTTTTTGGCTATGGTTAAAAGAGGAATTTTCGCAAACAACCAAGTAGTTTTCAGTGTAAATAAAGCCGATTTATTTTTCGACCCAAAAAAATGCAATTTTCGACATTTCAATGAGAACGAGTGCATTCGGATAATTGCACGAAATACATTGGCAAATGGTGTGTGCAATTAAGCGGCTTCCACTGTACTAGCAAAGAACTGGTGTTTAACACATCATGTTGCAGCTACAGGCATAGGAGAAGTATTGGAAGCAACAGGCGCTTTGCCGGTTCACTTCCTCCAGTCACGACTACCCGTCAGGTAAGAAGAAGGAGCGCGCTTGGTGAACCGATGACAGTACAATAATGTACACTCACTCACAAGCAGATTAATCAACACAATAATGCTAACACGCTGGTAGCGTCATAGAAAAAAAGGTTCAAACAAACAAACATGTGTTCCCGTTTCCGTGTTGGCCTCGCGCATTCAGAGGTTCTAAAGTTATGCTGGACACAAATATCAGGTAACACAAATAAATACAGATTGGTTGAGAGAGAGAGAGAGAGAGAGAGAGTTAGACACAAAACACATGCACACCAAAAGCAATGCCCTTATTTTCCTGGAGGTAACACGTTAAGAAGACGTTTCTGTGTGTTTTCTCGCGCGCTTCCGGTGGACGCGGCTCTCTGCACGTACACATCGCAGGTAATCAGGTTACTCACTCACTCGCCCTCTTTCACTCAAGGGTACTCAGAGTACTCTGACATGTTCTTATATAGAACTCTCCACCTTCCGCTCTAGAAATAGCAGATCCGCTGAGAACCTGCCGTACTCCCCGGAAGCCTGCGCTCTCGTCGCCCTGACATTCGCTCTGACAGTCTTGCATCTTTCCTAACCTTTACAGACGCACGCCAACTTGACTTATGATTTCTTGAAACGCTGGGCCGGCTTTGAAGTGATGTTTGTGCTTTCCTATCGAGTCGGCGCCTTTGGACCCGCCAGAGGAAATGTCAGCTCTCAGATCAGAGGTGCGAGTTCGCTGCCACATCCGGTGGAGCTCTGGTTACCTGTCAAACTCCTCTGCGTATCTGTCCAACTCCGCACGTGCGCGGCATCTCAAAAGTGGAAGGTTAGACATCCCGGTAATAAGACACGCCCAATAGCAGCTACTCAAGCAACTGGATATGTTGTTGGGAACGTTCTGCCTTTCTCTCTTCTGCCCCTCTTACTCTCTCTCTAATTTCTCTCCCCCTCTCTCGCCTCTCTCTCTCTCCTATCTCACTTCTCTCTCTGCTTTCTCTCTCCTCAGACTCTCTTTATTTCTCTTCTCTCCCTCATACTCTCTATCTCTTCTCCCACTTCTCTCTCCTTTCTCTCCTCTCTCTTTATTTCTCCTCTCTTTCTCTCTCTCTCTTCTTTCTTTTCTCTCTCACCTTTCTCTACCTCTTCTCTCTCTCTCTCTTTCTCTACTCTCTTCCCTCTCTCTTTCTCTTCTGATCTCTTTTCTCTTTCCTCTCTCTCGAGAAAGAGGCAGATCATCTTCGAGAAATGTTGGAAAGACTCGACATCTGTGAAAACTATCAAAAAAGTTTTGAAAGATTCCGTGCAAAACGCGTCGTGAAAGTTCCACTGACTCTCTGGTTGCTTCATGACCAAAACATCTCCCCAAGCTTCCGGCGGAGTCGTGTTGTGATGTTGCCGAAAATAGCACGGAAGGCCTGTGATGTGTGCACGAACTAAACCGTTTGAAGTCATTGTGGTAAACACAAAGCTCCTCTCTCTCGCTACGTTCATAAAAGGATCTGTGGAGATATTTTTTTGATATAATCAAGACCAGGTGTTAGATGGTTGGATTACTGTTCTATATTCGGTATTCAGTTGTTGTCTGCAATGATGAATTTCAAACAATTCTTTTGAAGCCTGAATTAAACCGTTAGAAGTTACTGCGGTAAACATGAAGTTATTCTTTCCCTAGGTACATACATATAAGGATCTGTGTTTTCAATTTTATCAAAATGACCGGAAGATTTACTTAATCTGGTTTGAAATTGATTGGTAATGCCAGCCTTGTATGCGCTTTAGCCCGTTTTGTTGTTAGTATTTATGTTATTCTTATGTTGCAAAATGACGTTTATGTTCATGTCATCTTAAGTTATACGTTTCGTTATAATCTCAATTTTGTTACTTTTGATTGTCATTGTATGTAATACAGAGCAGAAGACCTCCATAAGCTCTTTGTGAGCTTCTTGTCCAATGCTCGAAAAACGAATGCGAATAGAATAAAATAAATAAAATAAATAAGGATCTGTGGAGATGTTTTTTTAATCTCATCAGGACCAGGTGTTAGATGGTTGGATTATTATTCTTAATACGCTATTCAGTTGTCGCCTGTGACGATGGATTTCAAACAATTCTTTTGAAGCATGAATTAAACCGTTACTGCGGTAAACATAAAGCTATTCTTTCCCTAGGTACATATTTATAAGGATCTGTATTGGTGTTTTTATCTCGTCAAGACCAGGTGTTAGATGATTGGATTACTGTTCTGAATTCGGTATTCTGTTTTTGCCTGTAATGATGAACTTCAAACAAACATTTCAAACAAAGCTAGAGCTGTGTTACAATAAGGGCAATTCCGCGCCGGGCCGGCATCGGGTTTCAAAGCAGCAGCCTGAATGGCGGGTCAGGTTTTATTTTGGAAGATTCCAAAAAAACGCTCAGACGGGGCCGAAGATTTACGGCATAATTCTGCTCCAATGGATCAAATGACATCATAAAATATAATTCAATCTCTACAACTTTCCAGTACATGGGACCCCGCCTTGCATCACAAAGGACATTATTTTTTTTCCTATGGTGTTGTCTAACCATAGGAAACTATGCTAACATGATTTACATTTCAGTAACTTTTTGCATATGACCCTAACGATTTAGTGGTTAAACCAGTTTTTCTAGTTAGCTGTACTTGTATGGAATTGTTCTGCTAGTTCATTCTAGTGACGCTGAAGAAGAGTGATGGGTGTCACTCGAAATATCGGGAAGTAAATATCCGCTTTTTTTATCCAGTTGTAGAGATTTAATTATATTTGAACATTACTTACCTGGATGTCTAACCTTCATAAACGTATCAGATGATATCGAATGTTCCGCCGTAGCGGTTTTCATAGATCCCCATAGTACTCTTCCATAAAAAGCCCCAAAAATCTAAACTACCCGGCATATTGCTTGATTTCATGTATTGTATATTTTAAATTGTTTCTTTTGAAAGTGCACGATGCTGGGCCTGCGGCGCCGATAAGTATATATAGCTCATTATACCGGAGGGCTGCCGGAGTAGAATAGCGAGGCAGGTGGTTGGCACGGATGTATTCAGAAGTGATGTTTTCTCATGGCAATATTAATGTTTTTGTAACTTGATTCAAATGAACTGTGAAGTCGTGAACATTACTTTATTGTGTGTGCGGATTTCTGTATGTATGATAAGCCTGCATTCAGCCTGATCTAACGTGTTTTTGCTGGGTTGCTTCTAATAGTAACACATCAATTTGCAAAACATGCAGCTAGTACATATACATGTGGTGGAGACGTAAGAAACAACTGAAGAAAACTCAAGGTAAGAATAATTATAAATGTCATTGAACTATACATATATATATATATATATATATATATATATATATATATATATATATGTCAGGATAGAGACTCCGATCTGGTAGAATCGGCAATTCTACCGGTAGAGATCACAATCGGGATTTCTGTCGGTACAGACTCCGATCGGGATCTCTGCCGGTAGAGATCGCGATCGGAGTCTCTGTCGACAGAAATCCCGATCGCGATCTCTACCGGTAGAATCGCCGATTCTGTCGGTAGAGATCACGATCATAGTTTTTGTCGACGGAAACTACGATCGGGATTTATGCCAGCACAGTCACCGATTCTACTGTTAGAAATCCCCATCTGGTCCTTCAATGTTTGCAAAAACTTTTATTATACTTCTAACTTGGTGTAGAGTGCTAGTCACTCATTGATACTTATAGTGAAGGAATATTCACAATTCGGAAAAAGCAGAAAAATGGTTATTAGCCCCGTATTGTTCGGGTCATTTCTAATGAGAGTGTTGCTGGGCCTGTCTGGGACTTAATACTATATTAGACAGTTACCAGGTTTAGTATTTGTTTTTATCTAGCCTTATATGCATAAGGATGTGGATAACAAGTTAAAATTTCAAATTGTGTCACTTAGTAAAAGGGAACTATTTGACTTAAGCCCAATAAAATCACATATTTGACAATTCCTTATCAATATGAAGGCACACATACTTTGATCAATGTGACCTTTATTGCTTGAGATCCCGATCAGAGTCTCTGTCGACAGAAACTCCGATCGAAATCTCCACCGGTAGAATCGCCGACTCTACCGGTAGAGATCCCGATCGTAGCCTCTGTCGACAGAAACTACGATTGGGATCTCTACCGGTAGAATCAGTGATTCTACCAGATCGGAGTCTCTACCCTGACATATATATATATATATATATATATATGTGTGTGTGTGTGTGTGTGTGTGTGTGTGTGTGTGTATGTGTATGTCTCTCTCTCTCTCTCTCTATATATATATATATATATATATATATATGATCACAATAGCAGCTAGCTGCCTAGTGTAGCGTACGTGTGCAATTCAAATACAGTTAAAACTGTCACAAACACCTTGCATTCGTCCTTCATTTTCGAGTAGTGTATTAAAAAAATCTCGGTGTTAACTTAAGATTGACCCAGATTTGAGATAACTGACAGAAACACGAAAACACCAGAATGATTCCGTGTCAGATAGAAATAACCAGCGCTGTTGGCGTGACATGTGTGGGTAATGAGGGGAATAAACGAGCTCAGGGATCGCTTCCGCCACTCCGGGTCTGCTAATTACCCTGATGCTGATTAGTTCTTGCTAATTGGGACTTGTTAGAACTTCAAAGCACGCCTGGGGAGCGCCGTGACAGGACACGCAGGGGCTTCAAAGCCTCCTCTCCATCTGCCTGATTACGGAGTGGGATAAATTGTAGGCAATTTCAGCTTTAAACTTGATAAAAATTAGAGATTTACTTCCAGTCGTTTTGAGTGACATCTGTCACTCTTCTTCAGAGTTGCTGTTTACGGAGTTGGATAAATTGTAGGCTTAGAAGCAATTTAAGGTACAGAACTTGATAAAGATCGGAGATTTACTTCCAGGCGTTTTGAATGACATCTGTCATTCTTCTTCAGACTTGCGGGGGACTGAAGAGATGGAGTTAGATAATTTGTATGTTTAGATAATCTCCAAGCAGATCCTACGGTAACATAGAACGGTATCAGAACCTAGCAGAGGAGTGAGGCAGGCCTAGGAGTGTGTGTGCTACCGGAGATCTGCGATCAGTCGGTTGGAAGAAAGGCTATTAACATCCAGTGGTTGTCCGTCTAACTCCCTTGGTCGGCTATACTCCTCTGCCATCTTTGATACTATCTTATGGCACCCTAGGATCTGCTTGGAGATCAGGTTTAGAAGAAATTCAATCTAATACATGTTTACAACACACATACAACTTGATGAAAACTAGAGGTTTACTTTAGGACATTTTTAATAACATCATTCTATCACTCTTCTTCGGCGTTGATAGAGAATGAAGAGATTTAATCCCCTGTGATATTGTTTACTCGGATGTCTAACCTTCATATACGATGGATTACTATGATAGCATAGTACGCCAAACAGCAGTTACTTATCATCATCATCCGGGCCTGCTGGTTGCACGGATGGACATGACTCTCTTCCTCCATCCTTCCCTATCCTCCATAACCTTGGGCAGTTACTCAGGCAACTGAATATGATTTTGGAAATCGTCAGACTTTTCAAACAACATTTGTTGTTTTTCGTCAGTGACACAAAATCATATCTAATTACTTGAGTAACTGCTTTTTCTCGTATCTTATTATTACCTGGATATCTAATCTTCATTGACGAATGATAATAAGGTTTGTCCATATAGGTTAGATAATTTGCTAGAGGAGTTACCCGACCATATCACTGCACATGTACAACCCTACATGTCTGGTATAGACTGTAGGAGGTAGTGATGCAAATGGACCGCGTTTGTCACTATAACGTATCTAATCAAATCTCCAAACAGATGTAGGGTGGAAGTTTGTGTCTGAAGGGATTCTCTGACATCAACAAACGCTACGATATTCCACCTCAACATGTGAGTTCAGTATGACCACCACATTGATAGGCGTAACACAGCAGTATATGATTATGACACCGCAGACATTTATCTTTTATTACGTTTATTTCTTGTATTTTTGAACATTAACACACATTTGGGGAGGTACAAAATATTGTTGGGTACAAATATCCATGGCAACAAAGGCCATGCACTTCTTACATCGGCTCTTAAGTGTGCGAGTTCTGCATAATTCACATTGACATCTTTGTCATCAACTTCCAAGGCATTACTGTACACACGACGCTTGGCTGGAGTACTGAAAGTTTACGTTCAAAGGGTACGAAAGAAGATGTATGACTTTTTACAACTGCCTGGTCAGCAACCCACTTCGTGTATATACATGTTCTCAGATACACATCCACTTACCACCCAGTCTTTATGCTTTACAGTCGCAAAGTGAAGTGGGGGCAAAGAGGAAAAACGGGGGCAAAGCAGATGCTTTTCGGGGGCGAAGGGACCGTCGGGGTCAAGCAGAGGGAGTTTTGTGGGGAGTGACTTGGAAGTGGTTCAAATATGACAGTTTCGCACACGTCCACAAGACAGGTCATTGTACAACTGGCGAATCACTGTTCTGTACTGACATTCATTCTATTTGTTCATTGCTTATGCATGGTTGATGTTCCTTTCTGTTATATACACATCATTTGGCAAGCAGTTATTTTTACAGACTTGAAAAGAGGTCAACGTCTCAACAATCGGTTACATCTGCGTTAAACGGAATTTCTCCCAACAGGAAAAAGACCAAAGTCTCTTCTCAAGCCATAAGAGAAGTGCGTGGAACGGAATTGAGAATAAAAATGCACTTTTTTTCTGCTTCAGACAATCAGCAATGCTTGCTCTAGAAAATACAATAAAACTACAGTTACTGGTACAAAACTACAAAATCTGATACTAGTAAATACAACTTTATACAGGCACGGTTCCTCTACTGTCCATTGAAGGCATACTGTACTCCAGAGGAGAGTGCTGTTTTCTGAAAGACCAAATTTTTAAGAACACAGAATTGATTTTATTGTCGTTGCTTCTGGTTACAATGGGATGATTGAAGAAGATTAAAGCCCATTTTTGACGAAACGCAAAGGTGATAAGGCTATAAGTTGTCAAATAGATATCCAGAAACACATTGCAAAAGCAAATAGTACCAAATATTTGTTAAGAGCACACCAGTGGAAGCTTTTCCAATGGTTGCTAGCAATATAATATGTTACACCTGGCTGTACTTTATCTATTCGGGGGGGGGGGGGTGATGCTATATGATGCAACTGCTGTCTTGTCCAAGTTCAATGTCAAGTTGCCGTTACAATTACTTTTGGGGATTCATAGGTCCATTTTGGAAAATATCATTAGCAGAACCAGAACATTCTCCCTTGGAATACAGTATGCCTGTAAAAATGCACTTTGACAACAACAAACACCATCTTGTCCATACGGCTGACAATCACTCGACCTACTGGCAGGTCCAAGTCACTGCACACAAATAGAATAGAAATTCAACGATATTTACATTTGAGCGATTCAACTTCTGGCGTACATATTGCAAGTTTCACAAGTATTCAAACTAGGTTTCCCAAGTATTCAAACTAGGTTGATTAACACTAGGTTTCCCAAGTATTTAAATTTGGTTTCCCACATATTTAAACAAGGTTTCCCAAATATTCAAACTAGGTTTCCCAAATATTTACAGACCCTCTACAGCAATTCTAGACCTCCTCTAGAGTTGTACCCTCTCCGGCCACTGCCATGAGCTAAAACACGTAAAAAACGTTCAGCTTTCGTCTCGTGATTTCAAGTTGGGCATGAAGGACACTAATTTTGTGCTTGAATATTGCTTTGTGTCATTAGAGTAATCAGGGATCACCTTTATTATTGTGCAAATCCTCGTGCCCATAAAAGAATTCTTTAATTTTTCTAAGCAACCGACTACAAATCTCAACCGACTGCATGTATCAGATTATTGGTGACAGTCCTCTCTTGTACGGAAACTACACTTTGTGTCAGGATCCAAGACGTGTTACGCCTTCTTGTGTTGTCACTGCGTCACACCTGCGTCACGAGCGCGTCACTGCGTCCCGTTGAAAAGTCTGGCGTCCACAAGGGTGGGCTTCACAAGTTCCCACGATGACGCGATGCGGCAAAATAAAGTGTGTTTTTGTAGACCTGCATCCCGGTAGTGTATACTGCGAAACCATGCCGACGACTAGAGTTAGACCAAACGAATCCAGGATAGACTAGAATTGTCCTATTTCCGTACTGAAGGTCCAAACATAGATCAGGACGGTTATAGAACGGTTATAGGACTGTTTAAGCACGTGAGGCTTCTCCAAGCGTTGGCACTTTCCTTCATCTGTCAACAGCGCTCGCTCCACATGCCAGCTGTTTCTCGAAGGTTTCATTTTTATACTGTTTATTTTTGTGGCCAGTTACTACCTTGTGTTCACATTGTGCTGTCCCTGTTGCAATTGGAATAAATTCAAAGTCAAACGTTAACCGTCCGTTACCATGACTACTGAACTTTACAGGAGCTTCTTCTTCTGGTGTTGTGTCTGCGCATGCTCGGCTTGACCTCGTCCTTGCCGCCGGGAGGCAGGTGACCGTTGGCGCTAGGCGTGACGGGAAGCGAGGCCCTGCGCCTGCGCAGTGCGGGCGACAGGTGGCAGGGGATGTGTGCCTGGTGCAGCAGCTGCTTGAAGATGTTGACGACGTTGGTGCGCTCCTTGGCGGAGCTCTCCAGGAAGACGTGTTGCCATGCCAACTCCACCACCAGCTCAGCGTCCTCCTTCGGCACCTGCCGCTTCTCTTCAAGGTCACACTTGTTCCCGACCACCACCACAGGCAGCTTCGCTATCCCGGCCTCACCACGGATGTCTATGATCTCCTGTGGAACGGGGAGGGGGCAGAGAATTAGTGTACTGCCACATAAACTACTATCATTGTTCCCGACCACCACCACAGGCAGCTTCGCTATCCCGGCCTCACCACGGATGTCTATGATCTCCTGTGGAATGGGGAGGGGGGCAGAGAATTAGTGTACTGCCACATAAACTACTATCATTGCTCACGACCACCACCACAGGCAGCTTCGCTATCCCCGCCTCACCACGGATGTCTATGATCTCCTGTGGAATGGGGAGAGTGGGGGTGGGGGTATTAGTGGAGGAAGAGAATCAGCGAACTGCGACATTGATGCAGAAATCCAGTTAAACATAAAATGATGCTAAATAAGTCAGGAACCCGTGAGACGCCACGCAGCTTTATAAGACACAGCAATAATTACTACCCATCAATTCAGAAACTGATTTCTATTCAGGTCCCACTTTCTTCAGACTTTTTCTCAAGCACTGACGACTGACGATAGTGGATGCTGTATGAAACATTATCTATTCATTTATCTTGAACTACGTAAAGCAGCATAATTTTTAGATTATTCCGGACAACAATCAGTAAGTATATTGACAACATAGAATTACATCAAATTTAAGACCCAACATATCCATCCTCAGATAGTATCCACAGCCACATGACGGTACCACGCCACACGTGACTAGCACGTGAATGGCACGTGATTACCGCCTGACTAACACGTGACAGTCACGTGATGACGCGTACCTGTCTGATGCTCTTGATCTCCTCGAAGGACTGCGGGTTGTCGATGGCGTACACCAGCAGGTAGGCGTTGGCGTTGGTGATGGACAGCTTCCGCATGGCGGGAAATTCAAACGAACCACTCGTGTCCAGGATGTCCAGACGCACCTTGGGAACGAGAACACAAAAATTTCAGATTAGATGCGGTCAGCAAAATAAAATTTACAGGTAGAAAAGTTGTCACAAAAAAGCTTACACAAGGATCTTAGATTTAAAAAGTTGAAGCAGTAGTAGACTAGCCTGGGGACCATACGGAAAGTAGTTCGCTCCGACGTTTATAATGCACTATATACAGTCGCTTCTCTGCTGTTCAGTAGCAGAGGCCAACATAGGAGCGAACTACTATCCGGATGGTACCAAGGCTAGTAGTAGACGGCATGTTTTAATGACTAGGGAACAGATGTTGAGTGCCTACGCTAGATTCGTTGTTGCTGTTGTTGTCTTGGTTTAACGTATATCGCTAGACGTGGCCTCTTGGTGCAGGGCAACACATGGTACAGTATTGATTCATTATCCCTCAAGGTATTTAGTTCTTGGTGACTTGTGCTTGATGGTTGCTGTAGGAGGTGTTTCTAGCAGATCTGTGCGTGCTCTCGATGTACCGGGAGAAAGCCATCAGATTCGTTCTTTGACTGGTACACCTCATTTGTTCTACATTCAAGCCTCCTACTCTACTACTCATGCTGATGCACCTACATTTGCAGCGGTGGCCCAGACGATAAACCCTGCCCCCAATTCCAAGTTCATTTTCCGGGAGTCACGAAAGATATGAACTTGGAGTCGGCGGGGGGCAGAGACGGATGGAGGAGGGAAACTCGCTCCGTGTCGGTCGATACGCGCGCCTATCCGGCACATATATCTCCAGCCGGGGGTCTACTGCGGTATGTATGTATGTATGTATGCGGTCCCAGCAATTGCTACAAGACGTTGTGCCCTTGGGAAAGGCACTTTACACGACCTTCTTCACTTCACCCAGGTGTAAAAATGGGTACCTGACTTCGGTCGGGGAGGTAAAATAAAAGTCTACCTTTACCTACTGTCAGTACTGTGTATGTGGTACTGTTACTTTAAGTTACTTACTTGAGTGCCAAAAAAGTCCTACAAGATTCCGCTGGCTATCCTCCGTTCAGGCACATGTAAAGCAAACATACCGAAGTTTACCTATCCATGGGCAAGCGCTCCCTAACTTGCAGCGCGTATATACAACATGGCGACCACACACAACTGTCTAGTCGGGGCAGTAAGCTCGTTTATTGGCAAATCGAAGAATATAACCCCAGCCATTGCCTACCGAAGTAGCATTAGAGAATCATTAGATGATTATCTAACAAAATGCTGTTGCGTTCATGAAGGTTAGACATCCAGGTAATATGAATGAATGAATAACTTTATTGCGCAACAATTGTAACAGTTACAATGTATGGCAATGTGAACAACTATATACTATATAAAAATAACTAACAACTAATGTAATATAATATAACAGTACAAACAATCTAGTGAGTATCATAAAGCATTATCTCGTTTTTGCAATGAGTTGTAAATAAACTGGCCAACGTAGGCAGATATATGAACAGGACATGATAATATCAAATGGAATACCTCTGACCTAGCATGTGGTAGTACAATTTCGGACTTACATACAATATTTTGAAATAACTTTTGACGGTCTTCTTCATAAGTCGGACAATCCATTACAAAATGAAATTCATTTTCTATGTCATTATGGCATGTGGGACAAATCTCTCATGTAATAAGATACGCCGAATAGCAGACACTCAAGCAACTGGATATGATTTTAATTAAAAGCTGTTGTATTCTGAAGCTTACGCCTGTTGGTTTGGTTTCTTTTGGAGGGAATCTAAGGAGAGCCACTGCTAGCCTCCTTCGCAGACTTCGGGTGGGGCTGGCTTTTATTCTGGGGGGGGGGGCAATTCCTTCCACGGCAAACTCCTTTCCATGGCAAGCTCCCTTCCACGGCAAACTCCCTTCCACTGCAAACTCCTTTCCACGGCAAACTCCTTTTCACGGCAAACTCCTTTCCACGGCAAGCTCCCTTCCACGGCAAACTCCTTTCCACGGCAAACTCCTTTCCACGGCTAGCTCCCATGCTCCGCAAACTCTCTTTCCCGTTATAAGTGAACCTAGCCAACGTTGAAAATCGCGAACCAGCTAAAATTTTATAACAGCCAAAAGCAAACGTTACACCATTCAATAGACAGTCTGACATCCCGGACAAACCCTGATGTCTATAAGCACAAAGCATCAGGATTCCTGACAAATCAGGTTCAGACGCAGGTCACGTCAGGGCAGGCTATCAAGAGCTGGAATAATCCCGCAGCTCAGAATCTGCTTAGCAACAATCTCCAGTTTCTCTGTTTGCTCTTTCCCTGCTTGATTTATGGAACAGTTTTACATTCTGAACAGCACCTTTATCACGTCTCAAACATATTTCATTCAATTAGTAACCCTGTGTATCTCTCAAAGGTGCAGTGGCCGAGAGGCTACTGTAGAGTGTTCGCTTTGCAGTCGGTAGGTCATGAGTTCTATACCCGGCCGAGTCATACCAAAGACTTTAAAAATGGTACATGTTGCTTTCTTTGCACTGAGGAAGAGTATGGGCTACCGGACTAGCCCCTTGCTGTAGTGGTTTGCACAGAT
>NC_049991.1:21586883-21614897 GCF_000003815.2 Branchiostoma floridae | reverse complement strand
CAAGGGCTACAGAAATGGAGGTGGGAACCACCCCTAAGCATTTGCTACTGTAACAATTGAACGGACAAGCTGGCTCACTCCAACTGCCGTAATACAGATAGTCTCTTCTTAGTCGTCTAGCAAATAAGACTGGTTATATGTTTTTGACAGTGACACTCACTCTTGGCTCTTTATTTTCTTCCCTCGACAATACCTGTCACAGCACAGATATCAGTTCCCTTCTGGCAGAGAAGTTCCATGTGACGCGCTATTGTAACTCTTTCATCATGCCAGGCGCCTCGTCAGACTACAGAAAATGCGCATTCTTGCAAAAAGCTTCTTACTCCCTTCGTTTGTTTCTTAAGGCAAGGATTTGTAAAAATCAATATCGAGATTCCGTTTTTCCAGGAAACGTCTGTTGCTGGTATCCTAAATATGTGATAAACATGCAACAATGAAGGATGTCGGTATCGGTCCGATGGAACATTTCAACCTTGCCTCTGGCAACGCTCTTCTTATGGAGAGAAAACAAGGAAGTTGTATGGATCGACATGCAGTCTCTAACTTGATTAAATCATTTCTCAGTCATTATCCGTTGCACATGGCTTAAGGACAGTGTATGTGTGCATTATGGAACTGATAGGATTGAAGATTTAAGTCGTAAAGCAGACGTTTCTAAATTCGATTAGCGCGCAGGTAATTCTAAAAAGGCAACATGTGCGTAACCAGACTGCCAAGCAATAAGATACACAATGTAGCAATAAGATACACAATGTAGCGGTTACTCATTAGACAAGCAACGGGATAATTTGCGAACGTTTTATGCAGAATCTACAACATGTCGGTCGCTGGGGGCTACCTGAAACCTCTGGCTGTTTAAAAATTCTACCCAGCCGCTCGAGCATCTGTTATCTTTTGGGTCTATCAGCAGGTGCGCTTCATGTTTGACAATAACAGATCACTGCTTTGATGAATGGTTTTAGAGCCCTTTTAACGCTAACCGTTAGCATTGCCACTTTGCCTGAAACGTTTGGCTATTCACAAAATCTATCGAGTTGCTTCAGTAACCGTTACCGAGTCTATCCATAGCTGCGCTTCATGTTTGACAAGAACAGATCACTGCTGTGATGAATAGTTTTAGAGCCCTTTTAACGCTAACCGTTAGCATTGCCACTTTGCCTGAAACGTTTGGCTATTTACAAAATCTATCGAGTTGCTTCAGTAACCGTTACCGAGTCTATCCATAGCTGCGCTTCATGTTTGACAAGAACAGATCACTGCTGTGATGAATGGTTTAAGAGCCCTTTTAACGCTAACCGTTAGCATTACCACTTTAATTTGCCTGAAACGTTTGGCTATTCACAAAATCTATCGAGTCGCTTTAGTAACCGTTACCGAGTCTATCCATAGCTGCGCTTCATGTTTGACAATAACAGATCACTGCTGTGATGAATGGTTTTAGAGCCCTTTTAACGCTGACTGTTAGCATTACCACTTTCCTGGTTGTTTACCAGCTAACGAGTCTCAACCTTACCCCATTACAAACCGTTACCATTAATCCACCGCGCACCGACTGCCCTCATTACCCGCCTAATGTAGGACCAGGTTAAGCTAATATTTATGTACAGTTATAAATCACTCTGCCGTAAATCGGCCTTATCGTATTTAGACCACAAATTACCCAGCCTGTTATGCCGTGAGTCGGGCTTCATAAACCGTCACCGGGGGCCTTGTGGTTTTGTTCAACGCAGTTTCTTAGATGTGGCGCTGAATTAAAAAAAGTCCCCTTTAAGCCATCTATGGCTTAGGTTAATCTCCAACCAGATCCACGGTGCGTTAAGAATAGTATCAAACTTCTCCGGTGCCCGTTTGACTCCCTTAGCCGGCTATACTCCCTAGCCAGCTTTGATACTATCTTATGGCACCGTAGGATCTGCTTGGAGATTAGGCTTAGGTCACATTTCCAAACCGGGGCAGCTTTCGGGAGCGATAAGAATGATATAAAAGACATAAAAATACCCATAAAATGTCAAAATAAAGATTCGTGGGCATGATTTGTGTATATTTCTAGGTATACATTACAATATTTCGTTTCTTAAAACATCCTGGCCGGGCCCCGGTTTCGAAATGTGAAGAATCTAGCTCGGCCAATATGCCGGCGAGCTCCAAATGAGCATTTTCGACTGGAGTTTTAACGGTGTTTGGGCAATTACGCGGGCTTCGGACGACTTTTAGCAGCTCGGCCGGCGTTCAGCTGCTCTTAAATTCAGCGAAGCCTCGGCGACGATTTGATGAGATCTTGGATTAATCTATCAAGCCCTGAGGTTTTGTACTAAGGCGGTTTCTTAGATGCGGCGCTGATGGGGGCAATCAGCACTTCAAAGGTGCCGGCATTGGTAAGGGACCACAACGGGTCAACCCAATCTCATCCTACTGATGCAAGATTTCATGACTTCTGTTCCTGACATGTAGCGAGCGACTCTTGAAAATGGACCCAAATGAATGGTAATCACTACTTAAGGCAAACAGTACATCACAAATTACACCCTGCAGTATCCATAGTCCATCTTCAACCAGCCTTTATTACCAGTGTGTGAAAGAATTTGTAAATACTGTACAACTAAAGTAGTGGGAGACGAAACACATTTCATTTCCAAATGTCCATTCAACCAAACCGAAAGAATCACTCTGTCTAGAGAAGCCACAAAGACTTATCTTAACTTATGGGACATTGACAGACGAACAGAAAGCCACTTTTCTCTTGAAATCACAGAACCCACAAATTTAAGAAAAGGTGGGGATTTTCGTCTTCCTCTGCTTCCAAAAAAGAAGTCAAACCCAACTTATTTATTTATATTTAGAAATAGCCAACACTAGTATTAGAGTAGAATATTGTTTATAACTGTTTATTGTTACGTGTATATCTACTATATTTATACCATACTTGCAATTAGCCCGCGGGCACAAAGTTGCAAATGAATTTCTTTATTATTGTCTGGGTCGCGCTGTTTCCGACCTGCTGCAGGTTGTCATTGCTGACTTCTGTATTTCACACGTAGCAAACTTCTCTAGAAAAGACCCCTTTGTATAGTATTCACTACTAAGGAAACAATACATCACAATGCACATCTTGCAGTATTCTCAGGACATCGTGAACCGACGTTAATTGTGTAGTTCACGCGGTTTCAGACCTGCTTCAAGGTTTCATAGCACACATATTTTACATGTAGCATGCTAGAAAGACCCATTTGTGTGGTGATCACTACTCAGGGAAACAGTTCATCACAGATGACACCCTGGGGTCCGTGGAGACCATCGCGCGAGCTCCTGTTGTCAGATTCCTGTGGTTTCAGCCCTGACTTTTGTGTTTTACATGTGGAAAGCTACTCTTGAAAAAAAAAACCTTATGTATGACAATCACTTCTCATGGACTGACAATACATCACAAATTACATCCTGAAGACTGCGGAGCCCCCGTTGTCTGGTTCCCGCGTGCGTGAGTGGGATGAAAGCAGCGGTTCATTTCCAGTGATGAATATATCCGTATGTATGGTGATCACTACTCAAGGAAATCATCACACCCTGTGGTTTCATCGCACGAGCTCCAGTTGTCAGGTTCCCGCGGTTTCATAGCCTAACTTTTGAGTTTACATGTAGCAAGCTACTCTTGAAAAGACAACTCAATCCGTATGTATGGTTATCAATACATAAACCACATCACGCATCCCACCCTCCAGACCGCAGACCTCCTGCCTTTTTAGCCTGACGTCTGTGTTTTAAATTACATGTAGCAAGCTTCTCTTGAAAAGATATTTCAACTCAACCTAAGCTACCCCTAGATCCTGAATAGACCCGTATGTATGATTATCACTACTCAGGGAAAGAACACATCACGCATCCCACCCTGTAAATCAACTTGCAGACCTCCAGTTGTCAGGTTCCCGCGGTTTCAGCCTGACCAAGGACTTTTGTGTTTTACATGTAGCAAGCTACTTTTAGACCCTTATATATGGTAATCACTGCTCAGGGAAAAAACACATCACGCATCCCACCCTGGAAATTACCCGTAGACCGCGGACCTCCAGTTGTGTGGTTCCCGCCTTTTTAGCCTGTGTTTTACATGTAGCAAGTTACTCTTGAAAATACTCAATACTCAAACCGTAATATGTATGGTGAAGACTACTCAGGAAAGCAACAGATCACGCATCCCACCCTGGAAATTACCCTGCAGACTGCGGCCGCAGACCTCTAGTTGTGTGGTTCCCGCGGGTTCAGAACGACTGGCAGATCAAAGCAGCGGTTCATTTCCTCTCCGCCCCGCAGACAGAGGAGATGAAACGGCCGGATGTGCCGGATATGGCTCGCCTGGCGGTTACTAGTATAACCCGCGCGTTGCGTAAGAGATAATGGTGCACCATTAATACTTTTTTTTCTATTTGCTTTTGGACAGACGAGGACAATGTGGCACTGCACTCAAGTTTTGTAACTTATATCAACAGTGCCACATGCACGGTACCCATTTTTACACCTGGGTGAAGTGAGGAAAGTCGTGTAAAGTGCTTTTCCCAAGGGCACAACGTCGGGGGCACGGCGGGGATCGAACTCAGAACCTCTAGATTCCGAGCCGAACGCTCTACCAGTTACGCTTCGCCCGACGCCATCAATACTTGCCCAAGTCGTTTCCAATACACCTTTAACTTTACTGTATATTCTTGGACTTCTTTTCTGAAATGTGACGTTTGGCGATATATCTAAGCAGATGTTGAGGTGGACGTTCCTTTATAAGTTTGAAATGGCAGGAAACATAGGAAAGAAAATCACACTAGCTTCCTAGTAATGTCGCTGCCTGTTGTACCGTTTCATATTTTATTGTCGCAATTCAAATAAAACGAAAATATTAATACATCACTACGCTGAAATTGATGTAGAAACAAAAACATGCTTGAAAGAAATTGTGTAATAACCCGCATGTTGAAGAAGAGATTATAGCCCACCATTAATTATTTCCCAAGTCGTTTTAATTTACCTTAACTTACTGTTACAGTATGTTTAAGACTACTTTTCTTATAACATTTAATTTCATTTCCAAGCAGATTTTGGGAGGACTCTAGTAAGAGTGATATGACAGGAAATGGGCATCATCAGGAAATCACATGGCCTTTTCTAATGATGCCACGTCCTGGTGTGCCACATTGTATTGTATTGTTGCAATTCAACTAAAAAGGAAAGAAGTAATCCCAATCACATATACACAATCCGCTGATATTGATGTAGGAACAGCAAAAAAATAGAATGATTTAACGAAGAAGGTTTTGAAACTTGTGGTGGAAACTTGTTGGACGCGCTTGGGGTGTTTGCCTTTTTTCCGTACACTACCCCCGCTGTAGATTCTCTAACAAAAAACACATCTAAATTTGAATGTAAGTTCATCTGTGACGGTAGTTAAGATAATGATACAGTTTTTAAGACTTTATATCCGTAAAATAAAGCGCTTACCAACAAGCTTTCGATCAGTCCTCTGATCCTTCTCAAGTTGAAATGACCCAAAACCTAAGTCGCACTTCCGGAACGGAAGTGTGACGTCAGTAAAGGGTCAAAGGTGCAAACACAAACACAAACACATCTAAATTTATTACCTTAATGGAAGGACTACTAAACATTTGTTTTTCTCACTTTTTGCAAATTAATTCATACTTAGGATAAACCTGTTTCTCTAACTAGATCTTTTTTGCATATCAATTCACAGCTAGGATATAAAAACTCTCCAACAAGATCTCTCCAGTAGTGTCGCTGACGAAAGACACCGGATGGTTGTCTGAAACGTCTGACCGTTTCTAAAATCATATCCAGTTGCCTGAGTAACTGCTATTTGTCGTTTACTATTACCTGGCTGTCTAACCATCATCGACGCACATTGTTGAGAACCGATGGTAGGGCTATTGATGCAGATACATTGAGACCGAACGTCGGAAACTGTAGAGCTATATAACTTTATTGTTACTCCCAGGACTGCAACTCATGGAATGAGGTCACAGCCTCACAGGACTAGACTACTTCTAAAATAGGGGGGTTTCAGTAGGAATGGTCACATGGTTCACAGTTGGTTCATAACACACATCTAAACATAATATATTCTCACTCACGTTGCCTCAGTGGAGAGTTAAGGACTGGGGTGAGAAGACCGAGGCACCGTGGATCCGAGATTCCATGCTTACCCGTTAAAAAAAAAAAAAAAATTAGGGAGGGGGCGAACTTCTTTCCCGTGCCCCCTTTAAATTGCCATCTAACAGTATCGTCTTTAGCAGAAGAGGTGAAGATTGCCCAGAAACTTGATATCTTGTGTTGTGCTCTGTTCAGATATAACACAGAAAAGACATCAGATACAGTTGAACTGACTCCAGGTTTTATTCAGACTGCTGTGCCACCTGAAGAGGAGCAATACACTCTTTGCGGTGCTTTTCATATGCTTGCCGGAGATACAATAACACTACAAACTACTTCGGTGGCACTAAGCATTCCTAAACAGGGAAGTATCGCAGATGCTATGAATGATAAGTGATGCCTTGTTTAACAATCCTTGACCGTATCTACCACACTATACAGTTGCATATAACTTCGGACCACACAGATCGGAGATATCCCTCTGGTGAAGAGCGGCTACACTAGCAACCTGCAGTTCCCTCGTGACCGTGGACTGTAGACTAGTCTACTCTTGCTAGGCTGTGTCCCTCCCGTCCGGCTCATGATTCACTTGTGAATTAGAGGGAGTTATATCACATGTCATGAACTCACGCGAGTGGAGATCTCGCGAGAGTTCATTCCATTGTGATATTAGTGGGAATAATAATATATTCTCACTCACGTTGCCTCAGTGGAGAGTTAAGGACTGGGGTGAGAAGACCTCGGCACCTGCTTCTCCCGAGAGTACCATTATTCCCTTAATTTAAGTTCCTGCCAATCCCTTCATTTAATCCTCTCCCAATCCTTATTCTTCTCCATTCCCTTCTCCCAATCCTTATTCTTCTCCATTACCTTTCACAATCCTTATATTGCTCCTCATTCCTTTCCCCAATCCTTAGATTCTACTCCCTCACCTCTGTGCCTTTCCGTACAAAAATCCTAAACGTATACATTGACCAATAAGCCACCTTGACAACACAGCCCAAACGGTCTGCCGCGCAAGCTTGTTGTTCTCTTCTGGGTGTAAATCTATCACAGTCACCGTCATCCCTCGTCTTTGGGTGTTCCTCAGGAATGAGGATTGATCCCTGGTTCTCAGCCAACTTCCTTAGGCGGCTGAGGTCCGGCTCGAGCGGGACCTGTCCATAATCCGAACTCAGTGGAATGGTCGACGACCAGTCCGACAGAGAACCCTCAAAGGTTACCTGAGACCAACCTCTCCCAGGTTGGAAGTATTCAACTCATCTTGTATTGGAAACCATCAGACATTGATTTCCCTGAGCACGAGAACAATATTCCAGCTGCAGAGAAAGCTAGCACCACAAAGCTTGCTCAGTGTCTAACCTGTAAACTTTCGATCTGTATGCACAGTTCTATGTATTTCAGTCTGGACAGGCCCCACTCGCTTCCCGGACCACCAGGCCGAAGCCAGTATGGGTGGCAACAGCTTAAGGGAGCTGAACACGGTCCACGAGTGAGAACTAGGCCAGCTTAAGGTAGCCAATAAACAGGACCCCAAAGTAGGTCTTCACTGTACTACAGTCATGTCACCTACGTTGGTTTGTCCACCAACCATGCAACAAACCAAACAAGATCTGACGTTTTTCAACAACCCGTCGTCAGATCAAGTGAAACACCGACTCAATCAAAACAAAATTACGTTGCCGTCCATGATTGTCCAACAATCTCACCACACCGTCCGACGGTGCCCGCTGTCCGACAGCAAATACAACATACAGCAATGTACTGTACCACACCGTCCGACGGTGCCGCTGTCCAACAGCAAATACAACATACAGCGATGTACTGTACCACACCGTCCGACGGTGCCCGCTGCTCAAACAGTAAATACAACATACAGCAATATACTGTACCACACCGTCCGACGATGCCACTTTCCAACAGCGAATACAACACACAACAATGTACTGTACCACACCGTCCGACAGTGCCGCTGTCCGACAGCGAATACAACATACAACAATGTACTGTACCACACCGTCCGACGGTGCCGCTGTCCGACAGCGAATGCAACATACAACAATGTACTGTACTACACCGTCCGACGGTGCCCATGTCCGACAGCGAATACAACATACAACAATGTACTGTACTACACCGTCCAACGGTGCCGCTGTCCAACAGCAAATACAACATACAGCGATGTACTGTACTACACCGTCCGACGGTGCCCATGTCCGACAGCGAATACAACATACAACAATGTACTGTACTACACCGTCCGACGGTGCCGCTGTCCGACAGCGAATACAACATACAACAATGTACTGTACTACACCGTCCGACGGTGCCGCTGTCCGACAGCGAATACAACATACAACAATGTACTGTATTACACCGTCCGACGGTGCCGCTGTCCGATAGCGAAATCCCAACAAATATAACTTAAGATTGGTCGACGATCTCCAGCTAACAGAGTCAAAACATAAAGTTAAAAAATTGGTCGACGATCTCCCGCTAACAGAGTAAAAACATCAAGTTAAAATTGGTCGACGATCTCCAACCATCAGAGTGAAAACATCAAGTTAAAATTGGTCGACGATCTCCAGCTAACAGAGTGAAAGCATCAAGTTAAAATTGGTCGACGATCTCCAGCTAACAGAGTGAAAACATCAAGTTAAAATTGGTCGACGATCTCCAGCTAACAGAGTGAAAGCATCAAGTTAACATTGGTCGACGATCTCCAGCTAACAGAGTGAAAACATCAAGTTAAAATTGGTCGACGATCTCCAGCTAACAGAGTGAAAGCATCAAGTTGAAATTGGTCGACGATCTCCAGCTAACAGAGTGAAAGCATCAAGTTAACATTGGTCGACGATCTCCAGCTAACAGAGTAAAAAACATCAAGTTAAAATTGGTCGACGATCTCCCGCTAACAGAATAAAACATCAAGTTAACATTGGTCGACGATCTCCAGCTAACAGAGTGAAAACATCAAGTTAAAATTGGTCGACGATCTCCAGCTAACAGAGTGAAAGCATCAAGTTGAAATTGGTCGACGATCTCCAGCTAACAGAGTAAAAACATCGAGTTAAAATTGATCGACGATCTCCAGCTAATAATAGAGTCAAAACAAAAAGTTATCCCACATAAATTACGTATTACACCCCCAGTACTAAGGAAACGGACAACTGCACGTTAAAAACTAAGAATTGCACATCACATGTTACGCAAAAACAAATTACTGAGAAAAGAGAAACATCACGACGGTTCCATGACCTCTACAAACTTGAGGTTGTCCGACAACCTGAAGTGCAAAAACAAACACTTCCAGAAATGATATCACAGCACCTAGGAATTGCTGCAATGGTTGACAGCTTCCCGAGTATTGAAGTCTTCGAGCCTGGTCCAATCACTTTCCGGGCTGTTGACTGCTCCACAGATTGTCCTGTCCAGAACTGGCCTAGCATAGAAAGACAGTGCAAATTGTACGGTAAAACAAACAATAACACTGCCAAAACGAGAGCAGCCCAGTCAGGCAACTCTTCCCGAAACATGGCGCTTCGGCACAACAAGAAAACACCACTTTGACAACTGCCCAACGTTTCCACAAAAATGGCTTAACTCACCCACAGCGGTGTCAAAAATAAGTTTAACCACTACTGTCGTCAGGAGAAGAATGTCAGATGCTCCTTCAAGCCTGCGGTGACGTCGATCAGCCAAGTGTTGTTCTGCTCCATTAGGCTCCTTGGGCGGGTAAACAGGGAATACGGCAGGCCTGGCGGTGATATAGTCGTGTCTGAATACCTAACTCATGTGAGAAAACAAAGAAATTAGATATACTACTGAGTTGAATCAATCTCACCTGCGCACCCGAACACGTGCGGTCCACATACAGATGCAAATTACACACAAAAATGAAACGAGCATCAGAAAAACATTAGAAAACTCGCGAATATGCTCTAAAAGCACAAACTGCACGCCCTAGGAAAGGTGAGCAAACAAATTAACAAAATAAAGGAACAAAATTCAGACAGCAAAACTTCTCTAAGACACACTCTCCCGCCAAAGCGCGGGAAAACAGACCTTCAAAGAAAATTCCAGAACACGCCAAAAGGCGGCAAGGCAATATTGCGTACCTTCTAGACTACCGACACTATATCCATAGGAAACTATCCTGTCCTTTGATGCCGGCAAGATACGTTTCCAAAAACGTTCCCCGAAGTTTAAGATGTCACCGGCTTGCACATGGCGGGTACAACGCTTCAGGAGCTCGGCTAGGCAACGTCCTGCTCGTGCGGCTCATGATTCACTTGTGAATTAGAGGGAGTTATATCACATGTCATGAACTCACGCGAGTGGAGATCTCGCGAGAGTTCATTCCATTGTGATATTAGTGGGAATATACCGGCTGGTGACAGTCATCATCGGTCTATCAGGACAGTCATAAGTAAAAAGGATTACTTCAAATTCGCAATTTTTTACATAACACTTAGTGGACTTCAAAGACGATGTCGCAAACTGTACTCCTCGGCCAGCCAACTCCTCTGGTGTGTTTTCTGTTTATTTGGCCAATTTCTACTATTTTTCCAGCGATTTGGGGAGTCTGGTAGAGGCTACCTCTACCCCCACTGTTGGCTCTCTAACACACAACGGACATCTATCACCTGCTAGTGACAGCCATCACCGGTCTATCCGGACAGTAGTATCTGTATCTATATAGCCGGTATAATAACCGCCCTTCGGCGTAACACACCAGCTTCTGCATCTGTATCTATATACCCGGTATAATAACCGCCCTTCGGCGTAACACACCAGTTTCGCAGGCACGCGGTGCGGCAGCAGCTGGTTATACTACACTGAACGATCCGTCACACCTAACCTCTGCACATCTATCTGCAAGCGTTCTTTAAAACTATCCAGAGAAGATGCCCCTACTGTTCTTGGTGATTACAAGTTCCAATTTACGATAGTATTGGGAAAATAAGAATTTGTGAACACATCAATTCTAGCTTGGTAACTCTGGTACTTGAAGTCATGGCTGTTTCTTGTTCTTTTTTGAGCTGGTATTAGATGCTCATCAGTCGGTACGTAGTAAAGCCGCCACAGGCGTGACTGACTCCGCTGCTGCCGGTTCCTGGAGCTCAGGCCCATAAACTGCTTATCTTCCCCGCGCAAAAAGGTCCCGCGAGAAGCGAACTTTAACAGAATCGAGCTCGTTAAGGATCCTCCACCACGATGGATCAGCGCATTGTGGTTTGAAGGTTTATATAGGCATTGGCAATTTGATTGTATGGATGACGTCCACGAGCGCAGCAACTTTTGGCCGCTAATAAAAGAAGGTACTGAAATATTTGCCATAAATTTCAAAAATATCGAAAATGTTAGTCTCAAAGTCCCACTGGCCAAAGTCCTACCGGGTGTGAACGGAAACCCCGGCGGCAGAGAGCTGCACTGGTCCCGTAGAGAGCCTACAATATCTACGGTGGGCCGTGCCACACGGAGATTGGGTTCCTGGTTATGGACTAAGCTGCCATCAGCTAAATGTGGGACTCTGCTAAAACGTGTTATGACACTACCTTCTGATAAGGGCACCACCTCTAACGCGTTGTTGATCAGAATCTTAGTGGCGGGCCGCGCACAATCACGAAAGGGGAGAGATTGAGCAACACGCGCCATGCAATCAGCCGCAAACAGCTAGAATTACCTTTATTAAGAGTATTATGTTCGTCATTAACTCTAGAGTAGCGCAAATGGAGTTAAGCAATCACACCTGGCAAATGGAACCGATTCTATCGCGACTGGATGTCGATAATGATTGCCATGCCATCAGGGCAATCTTCCCCGCAACAACAGAGGCGCGCTTTAGCTAAGGGCACAACCCGCCGTACGTTACTAAATGCAAATACGTGCTGTCTATGCTGTTTGAGAGTCATTTTGTTCCAAAAGGGGACTTCAGCCAAACCCAATTTTGAAGTATGCAAGAAAAATCAACTATGGTGCGATGAACAATGAATATATACATTCATAGAAAGTTTAGGGATAAGGGATATTCAAAAATAGTTTCATTAGGCTGGTAAATACTCATATAGTAAAGTTATTCAGACACAACCAAAGTAGTTCTTATTTTCAACGTTTCGATGTCTTCCAGAAGCAGATCTAGCCATTCTAAACCTGATGGTGGTGTCTGACAGGCATCGAAACGTCGGAAGTGAGCACTACTTTGGTTGTGTGCGAAGAACTTTACTATATGATGAGGTTTATTATTTATTGTTATATATTGCCATACATTGTTCCCGATGTCTGTGTGATAGGTTTTGATAGATTCCTTGATTCATCTTTGTCAGTTCCATGCCCGAGGCGGAAGCGATGCCCTAAAACACACTTGACTTTGAAGTGTACTACAAAACTTCTCTTGTTACGCAATACAGCGCGCTCTTGACAATGATATCTCAGGACCATCTGGCTTCTCGTCATTAAATGTCATTACTGTAAGTGCCTTCCGCGCAATCTTCCCCCATCTCGCACGCTAAATCACCCATCAACGGATGTTTGTGTGGAAGAGATGCGCGTTTGCGTGATGTGACAGTGGGGTGAATGACCGAGGGGTCAATGACTGAGGGATAATGTAGGAGGGCACAATGCGTGGCGGTCATTGAACCCGCAGACGCCACCGAGGTGTGCTAATTACTGTAAATGCATTTAAGTTCGCGGGGATTTAATTTCGCGGTAGCAGGAAAAATGAATTTTCGCGGTGGTTTTAAGTTCGCGGTAGCACCATGCACTGTAGTCTCTTACTGCCATGGGAAAATATTCGCGGTGGTTTTAAGTTCACGGTTAAACTGCTACCGCGAAAACATTAAACCACCGCGAAAGTTTCTGCATTTACAGATGTAAAGGTGGTATCTCAGTGCACTAGTGGCACCGGTGCGGCACTGCGGGGTTCGTAGATGACTCAACGAATTTCAGAGATAGATAACGAATTTTCTTACGTTTTGTTGTGCATTTTATTATCTTCTAAGTCATACTTTTACTTATTACGCAATATCTGAATCATAAAAAATCGGCAAAAATAACAAAACAGTGCCGCCGTGAACGAACTCCGCAGTGCCGCACCGGTGCACCAAAAAGCAAGCGCAGTGAGATACCACCTTAATAGCCACTAAACAATCACTGGATAAGGTTACATCTTAAAGAATAGATCTGAAATTTGTTGATTGATATGGTAAACATTGGCAAAGGTCGTTCCTTCAAGGCGTCCTACCAGCCAGTTAAAGAATCACTGGGTTCAGTTAAATCTCATTAAAATAGATATGAAATTTATTGAATAATATGATAAAAAAATTGTAGCCAGTTAAAGATTAGATCTGAAATTTGTTGATTGATATGATAAAAATTAGCAAAGGTCGCTCAACTGTCCGACTCCGCTGAGACGTGTTGCCAGACAGTTATGCATTATGAAATTTGTTGAGTAGTATGATAAAAAATGGCTACAATCGGTAAAGGTCATTCAACTCTCGGCATGCATTGAGGCGTACAACCGGCAGTGGACTTAACGATCACTGGATCCAGTTCTAGTATCGTATCAAACAGACATGAAATTTCTCTTGCGATGTATTAATTATTGAATGAATGAATGAAGACCTTTATTGCACATTTTTGCCCCACTGGGCTAAGTACAGGTCACACGGTAAGAATCACATATATGTAACAATGGAAACAATCATACACATCTATATATGCAGATGTGCGTCTAATCTATTCTATGACATTCGACTTCCTCTCGCTTCTTGGTAATTGCATAAATGTAGCTAGCTGTATGGTTGGTTAGAGTTGGTTTATCAAAAGCTGTCAGGAATATAAATTTCTCTTTACTGTACAAGTGTCTAAAGTGGGGATATTTACTTAACACATAGTCAAATAAAATGTTCCTATCGCTATCATACAAAGGACAATCCATAGTAAAATGTACTTCATCTTCTACTTTCCCTAAACTACAAAATTGGCATATTCTTTGCTCTAGAGGAGTGTGGTTATGTCTTCCTGATTCGATTCGTAATTTGTGGCAACTGATTCTTAGTTTTGTGATGGTAGATCTGTGGCGTACATTGGCAATCTTCAGATATTCTTCTTCTTTATAATATTGTTTTAATAGTCTGTATGTTCGTAGTTTGTTTTTTGCAGTCGCAACTCTTTTATCGTTGTGGATTTCAGATAGAAAGGTCTGGAAATAAATATCTTTTAAACGTTGATAGATTGATGAAATAATTTAACATTGTCTACAATCGGGAAAGGTCGTTCATGTCTCGTGTGCTGCATTGGTGTGCGCTAGCTCATGACGGGGCAAGTCTGCGATCCCCGGATTAAAGGCAGCCTAAAGTCCCGTTTACAAATCAAGAATTTAGCTCGGCCGAGTTGTCAGCGATCTCTAAATTACGAGGAGGTATGACCCTGATGCCGACAAAGAGACTCTGCCATTTGTTCGTATTCATCAGAGCCATGCCTCCTCGTAATTTAGAGCTCGCTGACAACTCGGCCGAGCTAAATTCTTGATTCGTAAAGGGGGCTTAAGCAATATTACAGAGTCAAAGTGGAAATATTCTGAATAAGGCAATCTGCATGATGTTGACATCTACTGCACTGTATTCTCACATTTACATCATAATTTGATACTTTGAGCGGTTAAAAACAGCACAGAGACAAGTTGCACAAGGATATTCCTTATTATTGCCCCCCCCCCCACCCCCAGATAAGGACTTGACCTGGAATCCTTGTGCAACTCATTCCCGCGCTGTTTTTAACGGCTCAATTTATGAAATAATGATGTAAATGTGCTAAATTAGTGCATTAGATGTCAATATTATACAGACTGCCTTATTCAGAATATTTCCACTCTTAACAATGTGATATTGCTTAGGTTCGCTTAAAAGCAAACATGGAATATGCTTAGACGTAATAGGTATTGCCTACAATCAGCGAATGCTGACGTCGGCGGTATGCTCGCCACAACCTCAGAATGCATATGCTGAAGTATAAGTTTCCAGTCTGATAATAAACCACTTTAATACTAACAATGAGCCCGGAGACTACGAGACGCGGATAGAATTACCCCTCGGGTCCCTGAAAATTTCCTTAAAGTGCGATCGGATCTCACCTCTAAACCACTCACGACCCGATCACAGCCCCCACCCTCAGGCATGACGTCACGATGACGTCACGATGACGTCAAGCCCGCCCAGTGAAAAGCTTCTATCAGTTCGGCCTGTGTGTTTGTGTAATGACCTTTAATTGTCTGTTGGCTATAAGAAGTGCGGTTATTTGCGCGGTGGATTTCTGTGGGTGGACATCAATACGTCTGGAATTGGCGGATATTCTTTTTTTTTAATTTTATTTCAAGGCTTTATTCGTAAAACAAACAGTACATTTGTACAAAAACAGAGTAACTAAGCTACTATTGTACATGGAGTAATTCGAAGCACCAGTGTCCACTGTCGTATAAGTAATAGTACCTTTCTTAGGCACAATTGGTAATGCGCATGGAAAAGGAATCCTCGTCTATATAAGCATTTCTCTCATGTACTTATACAGTAACAGGCTATATGTATAACCACTATACACCACATGATTGCCACAATTGTCATGGAATAGTTATGATACATGTAAATGGTTACAAAAACAACAAGTTATTTTTAACATTCAAGACTTTTTCTTTCATAATGTCGGATATTCTTTATAGAGCAGTAGTAACTCCTCTTTGACTGCCGGTAAAACGAAAATTCATATATCATTCACGTAAGAATTTCATCATTTGTGAAAACATGTTTGTAATCTTTGAACCAATCGCTCCCCCATAACTTCGGAAGACTCGACGTTCTGCCTGTGACGTCACTACCCGATTCTAATTTCCTCCACCAAAGAGTAGACAAATGATTTAGAAATAACACAGATGTTTTCGGAAAATACCGAGTTAATCATGGCGGAAATATCATTTGGCTGGCCCTTGAAAAATGCGTGCTCGCTACCGGCCGAATGTAGGACTGACGCAGCCGGGTGCAAACTTGTGCTTAAGAGTAAAGTTGTTGGCATCCGTCTGTCTCGGAAGACAATGGTAGGCAGACGGGTTTAAGGTGACCCGTCTGCCTGGCCTGCACTTGGGTTTTTTTAAGGTGAAGGAGGGGTGTGCACGTCCTTCTCCACCCTCTCGTCCACTGGCGCACTAGTCCTACAGGGGCAACTGTATGCAACGTGTAAGACGGCCCCAGCAGATGCAGGTTTGTTGTTTGGAGTTTTCCGTCTCCTAGGAGGACTTCCGACCAAGGATGCAAGGAGTTCCTCCTACCCCTGACTCATGTGTCATGGCGGGTGCGTCATGCCCGAACATGCCCCTATGGCCTGTCACCACCACAAAGGCCTGTCACTGCCACTAGTCGTGTAAAGTGCCTTTCCCAAGGGCACAAGAGTAAAGTGGGTCTGACGATATCAGGATAGAGTCTGTCTTGGGCTGAGTACAGTTACAAGGGATAGAAGGGAGTCAAGATGCCGGAAGCCGTCTTACAAAAAAAAAGGAAGCAGAGGTTAGGCTTCGCCTTTTTAATAGTTTTGCAAAATTCGGTAGGTCGTGAGTTCAATCCCGGGTCACACCAAAGACTTTAAGAATGGTACATACTGATTTCTCTGCTTAGCACTCAGGACCAATGAGGAAGGGTATGGGAGTTCAACACACATCACTATCAGCGGGCCAGCGCCCTGCTGTAGTGGCTTGCACATGTATGGCCCAAGGGCTACAGAAATGGAGATAGGAGACACCCCGAAGCATCTGCACAGATGTACGGGCAACTTCAACTTAAAAAAATTCTATTTTATAGCTTTCTATGCACAATTGACAAGAAGACAACGTAAAAAAAAGAAAACCTGGCAAAACAATCTTACGTCTCCCAACAGTTAGTGCAGACCCATACATGGCGATCTAATGGTGTTTAGAACGGTGGTATGAGGACCAATGGGCAGGTCACCTGGCACGGATGGACGACACCAGAATGCCAAAGGCCGTTTTCTACGGCGACCTCTGCCTAGGTAAACGTACCAGAGGTGCTCCAAGAAAGCGCTACAAAGACCAGCTAAAACGACAGCTCAGAGTGGCTGGCATCCCTGAAGCTCACTGGGAAAACATACATATAGCAGCTAACAGAACAAACTGGAGAACTTTGACAAAGCGATCCGCGGAGGCCCCTGAGAAAAAGTGACACAACCATGCTGAAAATAGAAGGAGAATGAGAAAGGAGGCGGCTGACCAGACCGTCTCCTCTGCCCAGTTCACCTGCCAGCAGTGCAGCAGAGTGTGCAGGTCGAAGATAGGACTGCTCAGCCACATGAGGGCCTGCAGACCTTCCAGAACTTCCCTCACATCCTCGACTACGGAGGAAACAGCCATAAGATGAGGACCAGTAGTGAGCGGAAGTAGGGAGACCCCGGGGAAAGTGCCTCCTGTGGTAAATAATCTTCAGAATCACTTTCATCCAGACATCAAGAAATATCTACAAGGGAGTACGTAATTGGATGATGTGGTATAAGCCCCTGACACTGTGTATGACGATATGAGGGATATAAGAGTGTTTGTGTAATAAAAACAGTAGTGGGTGGGTGTACAGCGACACTAGAGAAAGTGTTCTCTGTAGTAAATCATCTTAAGAATCTTTTAGTGTATCAACTTGAAAACGTACCTGCAGTGCGTTTACGCACCTTGATGACGTCATTAGTACAACGTGTGACGTAATAAGGGTACCTAGGACTGTTTGTAACGGGGGACAGCAAGATTCTCAGAAAACCACTCCCTGTGGTGAAACCATCTTACAGGATCCCTTGTATGAAGATAAGTGCAATGACGTAGTTAGTGCAACCCACTGACACCTTTAAAGTACTTAGGACTGATTGTATTTGGGCAGTCGTGGGTTGAAACAGCAAGACTATTGGCAAACCACTCCCTGCGGTGGACCATCTTAAGGATCACTCGTGTGTAGATAAGTCTACCTGCGTTTACGATGGGTAATCAATAGGTTCTCGGCTTAACCCAGAAATAATAAGCACAACTCAAATTTCGAGGCACAACTCCATACTATGAAACCTTCATCAATATTCTTTAAGTTTCAAATTATTGCAGTCATTACTTTCCAGGCAACGACTTTTTGCAAATGAGTAGGTAAGTGCCGAAAAAAACAAGGGTGAACTGTGATCATACATGTGTGGGTCGAGTTCCCCGTGGCGTAAATTGTTTGAAGACATTGTCAAAATGTTTGATAATGATTGACTTCGTGCTTCAAGTGGAGAAAACCGCTCCTTGTGAACCATCTTTAAGATCCTTGTATGAAGATAAACCTACCTGCGCCTATGCAACTGTGTGACGTAATTAATACAACCCCCTGTGTCTGACATTAAAAGGATAATCTAAGACTGTTGATTGTATTGGGGGCAGTCGTGGGCGAACCGCTTCTTGGGGTAAACCATCTTAAGGATCAATTGTTTTGAGACAAATCTACCTGCGTGTACGTCACGTAATGACGTAGGTATCGTACCCTCCTGTGGCTGACATCATAAAGGTATTTAGAACTGTTTGTATTGTGGGCAGTCGTGGGAGAACACAGCAAACCGCCTCTTGCAGTAAAACATCTTAAGGATGTATCTAAGGATGTACCAAGATAGAAATACCTGCGTGCACGTAGCGTAATGGCGTAGTACGACTAAAGCTTCCGTTGTTACGTCTGAACGCCAGGTATATAAGACCAGAGCGCGCGACGCGTCTGAACGTCTGTCTGTCTGTCTGTGGGCGGACGTGAGGAAATCCTGGGATAAAGCCTCCACTTACCCCGTCGTCAGCAAACCCATCTGTTACGCGGACTAACTCTTTCTGCACGGACTGAAACTCGTGGGATCACGAAATGTGGATGTAAAATGTAAAATGCGTTAAGTTATACATGTACGCAACCAAAATAATCTGTAGAATGACTAGACACGCAGAACTTTACACAGTAAACTTAATACTACCATCATCATGAACAGCAACAACAATATCAATGTTATCTGGGTCAAACACCGTACCGATTGCCTCACAAAAGTTACCCAATTTTCTTTCATCAGGACCAGTTGGGAGAAACCTGCACTCACTTGCAAAGACATGGGAGCTTGTCTTGTTTCAGACTACCCAAAATATATTCTTTCTTTTATTCGCGATTCTTACCATTGTCACCAGTATTCACCGGTAGATCTGTTAGAACACGACTTCCGTTCCCAAAAATGAAAAAAAAAAAATCGATACACGCGCTGATCCATAAAAGTACGTCACTGTGGCCTTATCCCACATGTGTGCTCCTATTGACGCAGTGGGCTACAAACTTTTACTGAGTATGTAGGTGTAGACTCCTGGGCAAAACTTGTTTGAACTTGTCAAAGCTAGAGATGCAAACCGGGAATACCGGAGGAAATCCCTTTAAAAGTCTTTTAAAGTAAATCCCTATGTAAAATGCATTTGAAAGCGTTCGTGTACCAGCGAAACGGTAGGTTAAATCCTTTTACTTAAAGTTTGACGGTGTTGGAGCGTCAGAGGTTTAGAGTGTTTGATATCTGCACGTTTCTGAGTCAAGGCTACGGAAAGCTCCCGTTTGGATTTCTCTCCTGAAATCCTGGTCTTTGTGTAGTAAGGAGCCTAGTACCTAGTTGACGTAGGTTAGGAAATCTCCAAGTCAAACAGTCATTTTTCGGTCAGTTTTTGAAAATTAAGGTTATGTGTATAGACTTATTAGGACTTTGAATGATGTAGACTGTACCTCTGTTATACATTTTCTCCGATCCTTGCCTCTTCCGTCATAAACATCAATGAACAGCGGCCTGCCTATTTCAGCTTCCATGAATAACCGAAAGTTTAAGAAAATGCTGTATTTGATCTAAGAAGATGGCTGCTACTTCGTTTTTTCTTCTGTAATTAACATCCCCCCCCCCCAAAAAAGCAACAACATATGCTTGAACATTATGTAACCGCTCCAGTTGATATGCATCCAGCGTCGCGTGTGACGTCACAAGATGGCGTTCGGCCCCTGTTGCCCGATATGGAAGCTGACAGCCCGAAGCGGCGACAATCAGGTCCTAATGACCACCTGCTGGGCGGGTAATCGCCGGCGATAAACAGCAATCTCATTTTCCCACCGGGAAACCAGACTTCCCCGCATTCACACGGTCGGACATAACAGGAACCTGCAGCCATCATTACCCAACGAGACACAGACTCAATACCAACTTAACTGGTAGGACAACGGTGGCATAGGCTGTAAATACAGAACACAACACGGCGTATTCTGTATCACCCGAGGTGCCAGCCCGACCGCGGGTAGGATCTCCCAACGACATTTTTTTAATGTCATACCCACCTGAGAAAACACAAGGTTTGATGCGAAATGCGCCAGAAGTTGAACAAATTTGTTGCCCTCGAAATAAAAGCGTTGCAACAGTAATGTTCCAACGTCCGAATCAGGTATTCGAACTTTCGATGGCGCCGTACTCGGCCCACTCGAAACAGTTCGATTTATTCGAATGGAGCCCGTGTGATAAGCCCGGGCCGTACGGAAAGTTATCAGCGTCTCCAGGTATGACATCAAACTTGTTATGGGGAAGCAGCAGGTAAACAACTAGACCAGAATGGAGACCTGTGCATCTTGTAAGACTTCGTTAGAGAAGTTATGGTATTCGCCAGAGTCAATGTAATCATAAGCATATAATATGGCTGCTGCAATGCAGACAATGCAGCAGTCAGATATGCTACTGGAAAGGCACTTTACACGGCTTTTCTCGCTTCACCCAGGTAAAAATCAGCACCTAAAAGAGGTTCCTTGTTTGGGGGCAGCCAAGTAAAGCCTCGAGCGGGTGAAATAACCCGCCACACTGATTGGAAATAGTAGGAGTTCCTCCCTGTGTGAGTGGATCAAACCTTGCAGTCAGGTCGCAAGGCTATCCTGAAAAGGTGAGGGTCGCCTGCTATGTCAACAATTCCACAAACGCGTCAGATTTCAATTCATGAACCTGCTAGCTATCAGAAACCTCTTTTTCTGCGTATTCTACTTAGGTTACAGAGTTTTCGACAGACCTGCTTCCTTTTCCACGACTTTACCATCATTATGTGTTGTATATCATAGGTGAGAACAGTACAGAAGCCTCTTACTGATATATGATACATACATAACAACGGAAATATGATCAACGAAAGGAAATTCTTTGTGGCAAATTTAATTTTCCTCACACAATCACAGCTGTGGTTTCAGTACTGCGGACAGCGTGGATCTCTGACCAATGAGACAAATGTTATGTTGCCAAGGAAACTGTTGTCATGGCGACGCTTGTGAATATGTATAGACACAGCCGAAGAAGGTTCCCTCCATATGGCAGTGCTATTCATAGCTTCATCTAACGCCGCATTTGTTTAGCCGGAAGGTCTCGTCACAGAGGGCCGTATCCTGGGTATGGACTACGTCAAAATTGTGTGTCCGATAATAAATTATTATATCTTCTACAAATTTTTGCAATCTAGTGTTTAGGATACGAGTAAATGAAGAAGATAGGTAACTCGAGAGAGCAATGCCTCTGTAATCGTCAATATGCGACTTGTGTTAGCCCTTCTTGTTTTGTTAATTAGGATATTAAGTCGTATTCTATACACCTATATTGTACTTTGTGTAATAGTTTGTTTTTTTGTACTTAGAGTTCACCGCAAAACAAGGCCCGTGGAGCCACTCAAGCGTTTTGGGTTACATTACTGAATTGTGAAGAGAGATGTTTGTTTACCCTTAATTTAAACAGTTTCAGACTGTACCCTGTGGGGAAGCAAGTCGGTGGTCCATAGCGATGTTGTTCTAGGAAAAAAGCTCTGAGCGTGGAACTTCCTCCTGTTAGGTGGATTGTGGAGGAAAAAAGGATGATTTGTTTCCGTGGAAGTGGCTAAACGGGTTCTTGCAGTGAAGGTTCGTATTGAAGGCACAAGTGAATGAAGTTCTGCCGAGCATTTACCATGGAAGTACCGATAGAAAAGTGCTAGGCTAGCTACATCACGCCTTTGGGCCAATGGTTGTAGTGTGGCGAATAAGTCGCTTGTTATAAGTTGTTGCCATACATTGTACCATGATGATGACATTGTACCATGTACAAATGCCGTGCAATAAAGTTCTCTCTATGTTCGGTACAATCTATTCAAAGCGATTGCTCGATGACATAAGGTCATGTTGATTTGATCATGTGCTTCACATCCTCTGGGACCCCCAAGCCTGGTGCGAGCGTGCGCATATAAAGGGGAGATATATCAAGCTACCTGTGTCCGAGAGGATTTGTAAATATTGCCCCTCAAATGCTGTGGAAGACGAGAGTCATTTTATCACTAATTGTTCTTTTTATGATGATATAAGAAACCAACTATTTATGAGTGTATCCAAAATACACGCTTACTTTCCAACTATCCCTGACAATGAAAAATCAATCCTACTATTAAAATCAAAGAACCCACACATTATAAAAGAAGTGGGTAAATTCGTCTTCCACTGCCTAAAGAGAAGAAGTCTAACCCAACAAAACCAGTATAATGTACACTAGCATAGCATAGTCATAGAATGTAGTTCCTAGCACCTTTGTATTTTTTCCTTATTTTACATGTTGTTTGTACCTGCAATTAGCCCTCGGGCAAGAACTTGCAATAAACATATCAATCAATTATAAAGGTTTCAAAGAAAAAAAAACTTTTTTTAGAGCAAACTGGTCAGAACGGTTGAGCAAAGGACTGAATACCATAAATCTGGTATACAGAACAATAGATTCTTTATTTTTGCTTTGCTCACATATTTTCCTTTAAATTTGGAACTGACTTTGACATTCTACGATATCAAAATCTGTTCGCCGTTATCGCATTTTTGCATATATTTGCTTATTTTACATCTTCTGATAAGATATAATTGCTGATTTAACATCTGCTTTGTACGATATGGTTGAACACTTTTTTTATGGAAACGCCCAAATATTGATGCGCGCGCGGACATCATCCATATAATCAAATCAACATGGCCTTATGTCCGAATTTCACTTTAAAAATAAAGAACGCACATTGTAGCGTGGATTAAAGAAATTAAACAGGCGAAGCTATTGAGTTTTGTTGGGAACCTGAGCATATCAAAGTCATTGTACAAATAAATGATAATAGAGTTCAATTCAACATTAGACTAATTATATATAATGATAATATATAATAATTGTAAATAATTATTGATTCTTATTAGCAATTATGAATGATTATAGATAATTATAACAATAACAGTGACTCTTATTATTATCATAAATGATTGTAAAGGTCAATTTAAAATAAGAGTATCGAATGAAATATGGAACGATATTTTGCCAACACAGGTTCGCTTTGTCTCCAAACATTGTCTGTTTCCTGTACTGTGGATGATTGACGGATGCTTTGTTCTCGCCGCCATCACCACACAAAAGCAGCGCGTTGTTACCACGGATATCGGGTTACCAAAGCACGGCGGCTGAAACACGATCCCGGGTTTTGAATGACAAGGCGATTCACTCGCTAAACTGTCCGCTTATAAAGATTGGCAACAGCAGGTGGTATTTTGGGAATTAGGAAAGGGACAAAACAAGATGCAAATTATCATTTAATACAAATACAAATCATTATAGAAATTTGATACAAAATGTGAGCCAGGAAATTTTGCGGAACTGACCGTTTATAAGGGCCTGTAGCCACAGGTGGTATTTTGGGAATTAGGAAAGGGAAAAAACAAGATACAAATCATCATTTAATACAAATACCTTCTGGCGAAGGTAGTTATTATACAAATTCGATACAAATTAGCCTGAAAATTTTGCGAAATTGACCGTTTATAAGGATTGGGAGCCTCATGTTGTATTCTTAAAATTGGGAAGGGGACAAAAACAAGATACAAATTATCATTTAATACAAAAAAAATCATTATAGAAATTTGATACAAAATGTGAGCCTGGAAATTTTGCGGAACTGACCGTTTATAAGGGCCTGCAGCCACAGCGGCACAGGTGGTATTTTGGGAATTAGGAAAGGGGGAAAAAAACAAGATACAAATCATCATTTAATACAAATACCTTCTGGCGAAGGTAGTTATCATACAAATTCGATACAAATTAGCCTGAAAATTTTGCGAATTTGACCGTTTATAAGGATTGGGAGCCTCGTGTGGTATTCTTAAAATTGGGAAGGGGACAAAAACAAGATAAAAATTATCATTAACCCTCAAACCACCGTATGGGGTCAAAACTGACCCCAGGCGTATATCGATGTGTGCCATCATGGCATTTCTGGTCGGAAACAAATTTCCTCCAATGAGTTTGTTTGTATATATGTCCTATAACTTTTTATACGTTTTTAACGAGATTGGCTCATTATTGATTAAGTTATCTTAGAAAGTTTATGTATGGTCCAGTGGGGTCAAAACTGACCCCAGCATTTTTTTAAACAAACTTTTGCGACCCACACCTGAACTACTTATCGTAGGATCACGAAATTTTCAGAGAATGATGTACATGTCAGCCAAAATTATTGTAACAGCTTTTGTGCCAATATCATGTTATATGACGACATTATGACGTCATTTAGGTAATCTCGGCCGCCATCTTGGATTTTGCCTGATGATGTCATTGAATTAGCATAAATTATGAATATTGGGTTATGAAATTTACGTTGAATTTCATAAGATGTGATAAACAACTGATATCTGCTAAGAAAACCTTAAAACTTAAATGTTTAATGCAAAATTTGAAAACTTAATAATAATAATAATTAGCAATAAATATGTCTGTAAGAATTTCGTTGCCATGGCAACATGAAAAATGACGAACATACTTTATTCACTGAATTTTTTTGCTTTCACTATTTTCTCAAAAGTTACCAAGTTTGGTGGCTTTAGCATGAGCCATTCATGCGCTATACGGCATTGAAGTTGGCATCAAAAACCTCCTTCCCAGTCTGAATAGCATTGGTGCAAAATGTGGCCCTTATGATCGTTTGCATAAATTATGATAATGAGCTAGAAACATTCTCACCTAATCATGTCAGACTGTTCCACATAGATTAATGAAACTAAACATATATACAAATCACAAAAAGAGTCACACAAAAAATGTATTTGTACAAAATGTTTTGGGGTCAGTTTTGACCCCATACGGTAATCTACGTCACAAAAAAGCTACGGTGGTTTGAGGGTTAAGTATAAATACAAATCATGATACAAATTCGATACAAATTATGAGCCTGAAAATTTTGCGGAACTGTCCGTTTATAAGGATAAGGAGCCTCAGGTAGTATTTTTGAAATTAGAAAGGGGACAAGAACAAGATACAAATACAAATCATTTTACAAATTCGATACAAATTATGGGCATGAAAGTGAAAAAGAAGAATCGTACAAATGATAGAAATATTATTGATAAATCATGACTATTTAATTACATTATTCACACGTTTGCCATCAGAGTGTAGCAAGGTCTGACTTGTTGATTATGCAATATTTATTGTTTCGATTGTTTTTTAGGATAGCTATCTAAAAAATCATGGTTTGAAATATGTGAAAAAAAAACCATCACCTACAAATAGATAAGTGATAAAGGTGTAGAAATCAAGCCCATTAAATATGCATGGAATAATACTCATATGTAACAATGTGAACAACGAAAGTCCTTTTCCAGATATTTTTGCTGCCCAAATCTGTTCTAATAATAATAATGATATAGGCATTATAGGGTGTATTTGTAGCCAGTAGGTACCCAGTGTGTTATCTTTGTTTTTCTCGCCCTCGCGCCTTTCTGTCAGCACTGCCGCACATTTCGGGGGTTGTTGCTACGACACGACATAAATCCGACTTCATCCAGAGCATTACGTCTGCAAACAACGAGGCGGCCGCGTGTCAGGGAAACCATAGCAACGATCTGCCGGACGATGACCTCCTGGCTATGCAATTTCGGACCCAGGTGGACCCAGGCCAAGTCATCTTTCCACCCTACCAAGTGTTAGGCTGGGTTCCATCCTTAAATTTATAGTTCTTGCGATTGCTCCCCTTGTAGCTACAAAGGATGGTGTGGACTACTCTCCAAACAGAGGTTAGACTCGGGCTGGTTTCGAACTGTTTTTCACGTTTTTATCGGGCTTCCTTTTTTTTGCGGCCACGATCGAGGCATCAGTTCAGTTCAGTTCATCCTCGGAGAGGCGACACCAGGTTTGCCACATAGTCCTGACCTGATGACATGCATGCTCCAGCAGTAACCTCCTTAGTGATGACAAGAAAGCTGTACCAAACAGAAAGCCCGTCAGAAAAGCTTTAAAAAGCGTAAAACAAAAAGAGTCTGAGCTTAACCACAGCTTGGCGAGTAGGCGCGGGGTACTTCAGCATTTATGGAGGAAGCATATCTCAGGATACCGGAGCAGGAAGTCGTTAGCGGAACGATTTCCGCCTCCCGCCCACAAACGTCGCGAGGAGCGCGGAAACGATCATCCGGGAATCAAAGGTTTAGTTTCCATACCACACCGAGGGTTGCGCGAATTTTTCACCTGAAAACCGTCACTGTCACATATAAGCCATACTTTTCATTGTACCTTGTACAATTGTTGTGCAATAAAATCAGCAGCGACACCGGTCCTGCAGTACAATGTGAACCAGTCAGAATTGCCATGAAGAAGGTGACAGACGGTCACCGAAACGTCGGTGAGAATAAAGCACTGGTTGTGTACAAAGAGTCTCTTTATTCAGTGACCTATATACCAACGTGATGAAACTATTCACGGGTGTTGTGCAATAAAGTTATTATTATTAGCTAGGCTTGGGCGATTGCCGCAGACTCGTCGTCCGATCGATTTTCGCCGAATGTGACAGGGGTATTACAAACAACCTGAAGCACCCACCTTGGTCTCGTAGACGTCGTACTCGGTGCAGTAGAGCTCCTCCACCGTCTTCTTGTACTTCTCGGTGAAGGTCTCGAACAGGAACTGCGCCACGATGGCGGACTTGCCGACCCCGGCGGCTCCCAGCACCACCAGCCGCTGGGTGTACTGCTGAGGCTCCGCAGCCATGCCGGGGACTGTGCGCGTCTGGAGCGTGGGCTGTCTACGGGCTGTGCGCGCCTGGCTGCCTCAAGCGTGGTCTGTTAAGGTCCGAGCGAGTCTGACGGTTTCAGCCTGGCGTGGTCTGTTCACGGTCTGTGTGCGTCTGGAGCGTGGTCTGTCTACGGTCTGTGCGCGTCTGGCGGTCTCAGCCTGAGGCGTGGTCTATCTGCTGTCTGTGCTCGTCGGTCTCAATCTGTGCGCGTCTGGCGTGGTCTGTCTACGGACCACGTAGACAGACGTGTGCACGTCTGACAGTCTGATCCCAGCTAAGTGTGCTATATTTACGGTCTGTGCACGCCTGCCAGATGGCCACAGCCTAGAGTGTGCGTCTGGCGTGGTCTACCTACACCTGTGCGCGCCTGACGGTCCCCGTACTTTGTCTCCCACCGCCCCAGGTGTTGTTCCTAGGCGGGGTAACCTGCGCCTGCCCCCGTAGAGCGCCCTGTTGCCTCCCCGGCTGATTCCGTAAGCGCGACCTCCAGGCGTGCTGCCTCCCACAACAGGAAACACTCTTTATAAACCTCCCAATAAATCTTCCCTACCAGACGTTTTCCGCTCGTCGCTTGACGACGGGATGATTTTTTCCCCGAAGCGGCTTTAAACCTTGTCGACCGGTATTATAGACATCAGTACCGTATCACTGTTAGAAGATTTCTGTTCCCCGAAAAGATGCTGCACCCACGCTGCCAGGACTGCCGGTAAGACTCCGCCTACGCCCTCGGAGCACACCGGTGC
>NC_049991.1:21574433-21586696 GCF_000003815.2 Branchiostoma floridae | reverse complement strand
GTTCCGGATGGGGCGTACGAAGCGACTGAGCGCTTCAATCTACGCGGGTTAAAGAGTTAGTCAGAATTTTGTCACGGTGACTTTCACGATGCCTACGGAGTCCCACCTGTTGTTGTTGGCGCGTTTCAGGGGACAGTACGTTTGATGATGGAAAACTCACACAGGTGAGGAACCATCCGCCGAACTGCTGTGATTTGTTTGTGTGTTTTGGGGGACCGTTCATTTGATGTCAGGAAACGCTTGACTCCTGAGCAAGGATGTTACTAGTATACGGGGAATTGTTCATTTGATGTCAGGAAACGCGTGGAGTCAACTAATGTAAAACTCACACAGGTGAGAAACCATCCACCGAACTGTTGTGATCTGTGAATTCTAGGGGACCGTTCATTTGATGTCAGGAAGCACGCGGGGCCCGGGGAAATCTCGCTGTCCTTCAAATGTCGGCAATACACGCCTGCTCATAGGGTCCACTTTTAGCCAAAATAGCGTTTTAGCCTATTTTAGACTTGTAACTTAATCAGACTACTTATACATGCGGTACTTTCTTCTCAAACTAGAACGTTGTCTTGTTATTGTCATGATATGGGGAAGGCGGTGTACTACTCACTCTTTGCAGCCAGGGGTTAAATTGTGAGAAGTTGACAATCGGCGGGGCAGAATCGCAAGGGTCTGGAGCGACCTGCCATTCCGCGCCACTCAGGTGACCTCAGTACGACAGTAATTGCCCCAGGTGCGGCAAAGGATTGTAGGTTTTGAACCGCTCACACCGCTAAGAGACCCTACACTTGTCGATAAGTGCGGTGTTTTCTTTTACGTGCCCGGGGTGTGGCTCTTCTCAAATACGGACCTCCATTTAACCTCCTACTTGTGTAACGTCGCAAGCCGATGCTAGATACTCATTTTCACCCGAGAGAAGTGGAGAAAGTCTTTGCTGCGGAAAATACAAAGATAAAGCTTTATTCAACACAGAAGAGACAATCTATGTGTACGATTTTCTCAAACTCTCGAGAACTCGGCTGTTAGCACCCATAGTGATCTGCCTCCAGGCGATTGCGATCGGCATTGCCTCTGCACAAGCATCAGGGCCTTTCGTTGCAAATAGGGGTGGATACCACCTACCGGTACAGAACATTCAGGTCCAGGTCCGGTTCAGGTCCAAATCTTAACTGGCACGGCTCTAGTTGTTTTAGGCTTCTACTACGCAACGTTACTACGCCGAATGGCGGTTATACCGGCTATATATAGATACAGATACAGATACAGATACAGTCAGCCCACTACATCCTTGCCGCAGCGCCACCAACCGGGAACCAGTAGGATTGCAACATGAGCCGTGCCAGTTAAGATCCTTGCAAATCCTTCCTTTCGTTGAAACTTTTGGCCAAATCTGGAGAGTTTTTCAGTTAGAAGGAACAGGTAGGGTCTAAGTTTGTCTGTTTTGGTCAAAATTTGTTCAGCTGAACAGTTAGGTTGCACGTGCTCTATCAAGGGCTGTATTTGGGTCATTTTGTAGATTAACGGGTGTTATATGCCTTCATTTCTTATCACTTTCGAGTCCGTTAACAGTCAAAGGTCTGTCCCGTTATGTCTGCCGACGTTCTTGGTGTACATCGGCATTCGTAAAACAACAAATTGAAAATTGCAAAATGTAAATATGGCCCCTGGCCAACTTCAGTTTGATTGCCAGTACGTAAGAGATAACTATAGGCATATATAAAATTTTGAATAAAGATAAAACGGCTAGTAATCAGTAATCAGTAATTGTTTGAAGATATTGCATTAATGAGTTAGTTAGTTGCTAATTAGCACAGTATATGCACAACGATGATGTCTCCCTTTCGAGTAGTTAGGCAGAAGCACTATGTCTTCAGGCCGTTTCAGGCTGCAATGCTATCACAGATCACTAGGCGGCACTTTAGTACCGTCAACCTGACATAGATAGTACTCAATGACACATTTGATGTTTACTCTTGCAAATTATGTCTGCTACTTACAAGTTTTTATAAATTGCTGTAACACTGACACGCGAACCTGTCCACTTTTGGTAGCATATACTTATTTCTAGTTTCTACAAAACATTCCTTCGTTCATATTGAAATTATCGGACATTTCCTGACCGTTTCCTTTGCCGTCACCACATTCGTCTGATCCGGCATGATTCCATGGTTGCCTGGCAACTAAAGCACCCGGATAGAGACAAGATGGCGGATAGCCATGACCTAATAGGTCGACAAAGTGTTGATGAAAGCAACAAAATATCTTCTGAAAACCTTTGATAAAGCAATCTAAACATGAAAACGAAATAGAAAAGGATAACAAGACATTAAAGAGCAAATATGAAAGATTCAGGATTCTAAAATGCTTTGCTGCTTTGTCTGTAATTCTGTTGAATGATCTTGAATCAAGAAGTGTATGTATCTATGATATTAATAATTGTATAACATTAAGATGTATCGAGAGACTCTAGTCGTACGGTCCATGCTTTAATTGTACTCACAATCACACAAACCACCTGTTGATATTTCCGTTCTATCGCGCTGTCAGCTACTAGGTGAAACGTAAGCAGGTCGCTGTGATCCTCTAACCACACCATCGGGAGGCCATTGCTATCTCTGCGGCACCAGAGGTGCAGCACGCCCGCCTGGTTCATCAGCGCGCGCCGGGGAATTCTTTACGGGGTTGGGTCAGGTTACATCGCCGCCAAAGTGGCTACGACGCTTCGAAAATGATGCCTACACAACCCAGCTCCTTGGCTCTAGAGCCAACATGACATTAGTATTGCTGCCTGGGATGCCCCCTGTACAGCATTAGATAGAAAACGGAGTAAACTAACCTAGAAAACTGAAATATATTATTTAGTCCGCGGGTCTGGCATTTAGGTAGCCTGGATACCCCAATCTCAAAAAATATCTATCGTGCTGGACATTTTTGAGATCGGGCTGGGGTGTGGTATCCAGGCTAGCATCCAGGCTACGCGTAAAAATCCCACCGGGCGAAAGATTACCCCGGCGGTAGAGAGCCTCACCTGCTCCGAAGACAGCTCGGCCAAGCCACGATAGACTCAAGCCGCTACAAGCCATGCTAAAACTTAGGTCACTTTTCCAAACCGGGGCCCAGCCGGGATGTTTTAAGAAATGACAAATCAAAATATATACCCATAAATATCTACACATCATGCCCATGAATCTTATTTTGACAATGTGTGTATTTTGATATATTTTATATCATTCTTTTCGCTCCCGAAAGCTGCCCGGCCGGGCCCCGGTTGGGAAATGTGACCCAAGCCTTGTCTGCAATCAACTTCCTGCCGCATTGAGACGGAAAAACGTGCAGTTATTAAACCATGTATACTATCAGTCTATCGTAGCTTGGCCAGGCCCCCTTCGGGACAGGTAAAGCTTTCTCCCGCAGGGGTAGTCGTTCGCACCCGCTAGGAGTTTTACGCGGTCGGAGTTAAACTGGCCATGATCTGGTAAAAGAGTCCCATCGGGGAAAAATGCCAGGTGCTCAAAATAGAAAAGAACATGGCCAAACCACGGTAGACTGTATACCATATCAGCTGCCATCGGTCACTCTGTACTGTATTTGGTTCATTTGCCGTTATAACTTCAACATTCTTGATTTGACACAAAGTGTAGAAAAAATGTCCTTCACCCGGCTGACCATTTCGGCTTGCCTTAGCTGTACTTGGTCAAACGCCGGCAGTTTGTACTTTTCAATTTTCGTTTGCAAACATTTCGCATCAACATTTCAGCACAACACTATATTATTACATGCAGCTCTTAACGTAATGGCATCTGAGCCCATTCAACGCGCGTAGCTGATTTCAACCAAGGACATTATATAATGTATACATATAATCCATTACTGCGATTAGTCATTTTGTTCGCCCAATCGGTTCCCTAAGTTCCCTTTGTTGAAACAAGGACATTATATAATGTCCTTGGTTGAAGGACATTATTATCCAATGACATTATTGTCCAAGGACATTATTGTCCAAGGACATTATCATATAATTTCTTATCATATAATGTCCTTGTTTCAACAAAAGAACCTAATACTTAGGGAACCGATTGAGCGAACAAAATGACTAATTGCAGTAATGGATATGTTTTCACGCTTCACCACAGATCCACTAAAGGTGTAAAAACTTTGATAGGATAATCCATTAAACATCAAACAGGACGACTGTTTTCAAGGACTAGATGATTCTGAGAAGTGAAGGAGGGGGGTATCCGATCTTGATAAGAATATTGAATTTAGCCATCTCTTGTTACGAGATCAAATGCCCTAAGTCTGTGAAGTCAATGGAACTCAATACACTTTGTAGTACAAAAAAAACATAAAGTTGCGGAATGTCAGTGACTCTGTCCTTACTAATTCAGCATAAATAACATACCCATTAGTGCAATGGGTCACTCCGGGTCACGTGTTTTATCCTTTGAGTCACACACGAGTGATATTGAGGAACTCATTTCATCTATCTTTTATTGAGCTCGAGCTGTTCGGAAGATGTAGTGGTCACCAACACGGCTTCTGTTCGATTGAACCGGACGTTCTGGGTTGTTTCTTTTATTTTATCAACTCATTTATACTAGTTATGCGGAGACTCCGAGCGAGCTCGCCGGAGTGAGTGAGTGAGTGGGTGAGTGAGTATAAAAGTATTTTTCTGTGAAAAGTGTCGGTAAATCAACAAGTCTACATCCCATAGTTAGACAAGCCAGTCCTCCCCGTCCGCGGGGAGGAAACTTTTATTCATTTCTACTGGAGAAATTCCGACGGAAAACAGCCGAGGAAAATGTTCGGTTTGCGTCGGTTCTGCGCCGCTGTGATCGCGTGTTCCTGTCTCATCGCTGCCAGCTACGGACAAGGTAAGAGGATTCAAACATACAAAAACAGATAAATATGCATCTAATTTTGACTCAAACAGCCTGAACACAGTAACCAGCCAAAAAGCCTGAAACGCTTAGCCTCTAGTAGGCTCCGTGGATCGGTGGTCTAATTGTAGAAATTGGACAAAGAGAGTCTATGGTATGCTAGGGGAGTTAGCCTGCCAGAAGAGTACGTTTCCTCACCTCGAAAGTGGTGAGGATAATGATTCTACCGATCCACGGAGCCTGGTAGAGGCTATGAAACGCTATCAAGCCTTCTTTTCATTCTAGCTTGTAACTACAGTGAAAGATACGCAGAAAATAATCTATGACCTTGTCACGTGGTGTCCAAGGTCGTACCGTTAATACATATTTTTATCAACGTGTGAAGTTGAAAGTTAAATGGAATTTGAGTGGAGAAGTAGAAGGGGAAGAAAAAATTCTGGAGCCATGGAAGGATAACAGCTCAAAGTTGATATCGATGGAAGTAACGTTCGTTGTAAGCGCAACAAAATAAAACTGCTTCCTGAAATGATTTGTTACTAAGCAATCTTATGCTAAGGTCACATCTTGACAAGGCCGGCATGTTTGTAGAAACGACAAATTAAGGTGTATATCATACATATATCATATAACGGGGGCCGCCCTAAGATGCCCGCTTTTTTACGCGCTCGAACTCACGGCGCTCGACCACTAGTTGCCAAAGGGTGGTCAAGTTTTGATCAATGAATTTTTAACACATTCATCTGATATGCACATTTTATGGTATTCAATGATTTTCGGTACGTTCTGTGTCTTTTTCTGTCTATTAAATCATATTTTTGTCGTTTCTTGATATTTGTCGAAAACGTGGAATAATAACCACCTGACATCTGAGCCCATTCAACGCGCGTAGCTGATTTCAACCAAGGACATTATATGATGTCCTTGTTTCAACAAAGGAACTTAGGGAACCGATTGAGCGAACAAAATGACCAATCGCAGTAATGGATATGTTTGAATATTTCATGATGAAGCCCAAGGACCCTTCCACCGGGGTCGTCAATATTCTCCAGCCCGTGTTGCCAGCAACCGTTGTCATGACAACGACAAAGCAGCGTTGGGTGTTTTTGCCGTATCCGATATTATATCGATAGTGTTTCATCGATAGTGCTGTAAACTTCACTGTCGAGTGAGGGGAGAGTGAGAGAATGCAACAGCTAACGTTGTAGCTGCGTTGATTATAACCTTTGAGAGAAAAGTAGAAACGCATGACACACCCGGTAGGATTTTCACGCGGTTAGACTTTGCCCAGTGGGAGTTAATTTGCCGGCCACATGGTCGGCTAGTTATCCTACCGCGTGAAAGTCCTACCGGGTGTGGGTCGATTACCCAGGCGGCTGAGAGCTTCACTGGTCCATAAACGACGACGAGCTCCCCGAATTTGTTACAGATTTTGTATATTGTTGTCAATAGTAAGATAAACAGTACAGTTATGGTCTAAAAAAGGCCCAAACCCCTAAATATCATAATTTCTAAGACTAAGGCCTCTATAAAAAAAAGTGAAAGAAAAACGGTCGGGGTATTTACTATCTCTACCTTCATGCCAAATTTCAGCTCATTTGGCCCCAAAATGAAAAAGTTGAATCCAATTGAAAATTTTACAGGAGAAGAAGAAGAGACCTAGCAAAAACAATATATTGCGAATCCATACTGTAGTATGGATTGCAATATAACAATAGTTTTACTCCCTAGCGTACCTACGGTTCGCGGAGTGAAAATAAAAATGTCCGCGCAAAAAATACCGTTTCCGCTTCATCCACGTCACAAATGACATAAAGTAGTCGTCAGTTTTGACTAACACATCACGATTCATGGTATCACATGTCAATTTCTTCTATAAACGCACGACTTCCATGTTTCGATGAACATGTACGTTTAGCGATTTTGTTAACCCTATCCAGACTGGGCTTTTTGGGCCTTCCCTGACGCTCATTCGACCCCCTCTTCGTATTTTCAAAACGGCTTACTGTACGATCACCAAATTTGCAGAGAGGGTTGTGCTCATCAATTTTTATAATTCCTAAAGTTTTTATATAATTATGACACAATGTGATGTAATTATGACGTCATTAATTGATATTTTTGGCTAAAATGGGGAATTCCCATAATACCTAAATATCTCACTCAAAAAGTTACCAATAAAGGTTTCTTATTGATGTTTAAGTGTTATAAGACTTCTTTTGTCAAAATCCGACGCAACGACGCTCACATAAATGTTTTCTGTAAGAAAATACCAAGAAGTAATGAAATCTGAGTGAAAATAAGCTTGTTATACTTTTCATCATGATATTGTCGGCCATCTTGGATTTTGACCAATTACGTCATCTCATTAGCATACTTTATGAATATTTAATCAAAAATGTTCAACTAAGATGTGTTAGATATTAAAGATATATGAAAAGAAGTTTAGTTTAGCAAGAAAATCTTAAAATCCCATTGTTTGAAACCAAAATTAGTGATTTTTGTAAAATTTGCCTTTCAGAAACCCGTTGCCATGGCAACACGAAAAATCATAAACTTACCCATTTTTTTTAAAATTGTTTACAACAATATTTCAAGAAAACTCACCAAGTTTGGTTGTTCTAGCACAAGCCGTTTTGGAGCTATGGGAGGTCAAAGTTGGCGCGGGCACTTTTAGCCCCCCCCCCCCCAGTCTGGATAGGGTTAAGCACCTTTTATGACATGGGAGGCTCTTAATACGTTTGTGCCCCAACAGGGTATCCAGGGTACACAAAGCGAGGTGGAACCTGGTACAAGGTTTTTTCGACGACCAAGACGTACGTCGCTGCTGCCCAGACCTGTGCCGCAGATGGAGGCCGTCTTGCCGTTGTGAAGTCACGGGATCTGCAGGACTTCCTTGTCGCTTTGATTGCGCAGGTTGATGCTGGTACACCTTATTGGATTGGACTTCGGGACATCACAGTGAGTGTCACGCCTGATGGGTACAGACCTCCAATAGCTGCCAGGCACCTGTTGCATGCATAAGATGTAGGAAAAAGGATGTTAAAAGTCACCTACCTAAGGTTTAGTTGGTAAAAATCTCACATTGGCAGGCAAGTCTGACTTCTAAAGAGTGCATATGGCGATTTTGAAAACATTCGGTTCGGCGCAATGCGCCCCCACAAACAGAATAAGAAACGCTGGTGACCTTTGACCTCCCTGATAGCACCCAAACTATACATACTCTAGACTGTCTAAAACACTCCAAAAACTATTTTTCTCACGAAATAAAATAGCCAGATCCCCTACCAATAATTTCTGACCCCAAAATGCCAACATTTCCCAACAAAAAGGCTTCTTACACTTACTTTTGCAAGCCATCTAATTCTGCGCATGTCTGTAATGGTGACCTTTCACCTGATAAGAATGTACTTTGTCTGTTTGCTCCCCAATCTATCATTTTCTCATTTTCTTCCGTCATTTTTGCTACAGTATGGATTGCAAGATATTGTTTTTTTGTCGCATCTCTTCTCCTTCTACTTCTTCCTCTTCTGCCAAATCTTCAAATGGTTTCAACTTTTTTTTTCATTTCTGGGCCAAATGACCTGAAATTTTGGATGAAGGTGGAGATAGCTAATGCCCTTAGTTTTTTTTCTCACTTTTTTGATAGAGGTCTTAAAAATGATTATATTTAGGGTTTTTGGTCATTTCAGACCAAAAACATATATTTTGGGCCCCTGTCCCCTGGTATTATAACCTGGTGATCTGAAACTTGGTACAGAGGTGCATTGGACATATGCCGCTAGGACCCCATAAACATGTGTTGCATACGTCACTTCAAAATGAGTTATTTTGAGATTTTTGGCCATTTTTGACAAGAAATGCATATTATTGGCTTATAATCCCTTGTATTAATTCCAAATGACATAAAATTTGGTATAAAGGTGTACATAGCATATGCCCACGGTACTTCATTTTCACTTCCGGCATACGTTACTTCAAATTTTTAGACTAAAAATGTATAGTTTGGGCTCCTATGCCTTTATATTTAGACCAATTGACCTGAAATTCGGTATGAGGATGTACATAGTATATGCTCAAAAGAATCCATTCACGCGTATGGTGCACATTACTTACAAATTGTTAGATATTGGATTTTTTGCCATTTTTGACCAAAAAAGGAAATTTATATTTTGGGTTCCTATGTCATGAAAAAGTTAACTTATCAGGAATTTGGTATGTGGGTAGCTTTAGCAATAGAAATAGAAAATGGGTCACATAGGCCAGTCCATTTTGCATAGATAGGGGTGTTCTGGAAGAGTCCATTCTTATATGGGGGGTAATTCTAAACAAATCCAGTTTAGAGTGGGATGATGTTTTGAGATAGGTCAATTACTGCATAATGTTGGCATGGAACAGTACAATTTTTGCATTGGGATTGAGATGAATTGAAATATGCTGTATTTGCTTATAAGCAAATGTCGGCCTTTCTAGTATTCGTAATGTTTCTTCTTCTTTCTTTATTCTTTCTTTCTCCTGTCAAATCTTCAAATCAAATCGCTTGGTCGCTCACGTGTGAACGGTACACGCGTCACCATAAACGAGCAAGCGGATGGGCAAGTGGCTGAGAAGGTCAGTGAACGCTTTGCTGAATCCTGGTGCCAGAGCCAATGTCTCCACATGTTCCCGCTACCTCTTACTGAACCTGGCCCGGACCTTTGCTCCATTGGGGAGGTTAAGGCTCTCCTGAAAGCCATTAACCCCAAGAAGTCTTGTGGACCAGACAACTTGCCCAATTGGATTTTGAAGGAGTTTGCCGATGACTTGTCACCAGTAACTACTCACTTATTTAATGCTTCTTACCATGAAGGCATTGTACCAGCAATATGGAAGTCAGCCAATGTCGTCCCAGTGCCCAAGTCTGCTGGATCGTCTGACGTCAGCAACATGAGACCGGTGTCTCTCCTGCCCGTCATGGCTAAGCTACTAGAAAAGTGCATCCTTAAAAGACTGCTCCCATCGCTACGCGCAGTGATTAAGAACCAGTATGCTTACATGCGTGGATCGTCTACTACAATTGCTCTTGTACGCTTGGTCCAAACATGGTTGACCGCCCTGGACTCTAATAAACCAACCTTAATCCGTGCCATCTTTGCCGACATGAGCAAAGCGTTTGATCGTGTCGATCATGCCCTGCTACTTCAGAGTGTGGTGAACCTCCAGCTTAGCTCGAGAATGGCATCATGGATCCACAACTACCTAATGGACAGAAAGCAGAGAGTTGTCGTGAATGGAGACCGGAGCTCCTGGCGGACACTGACTTCCGGTGTCCCACAAGGGGGAGTCATCTCCCCGTACTTGTTCCTACTGTTTATGAGTACCCGGCATACAGTTTACCAGGACACTCTCGACGTGGGCTATGCCGACGACGTCACACTGTCCAGAATTCTGCTGGCACTGAAGGCCGACGAGGACACGACTGTGGAGGAAGAGTCGTCCAATCTCGACTCTTGGGCTGGTCGTCACAGGATGATCCTTAACGGCAAGAAGAGCATGCAGCTTCAAATTTGCTTCTGCAAAAGCATTCCGACGCCACCTACTCTGATTCTAGGGGGGGAAGCAGTACCCGTCGTGGAGTCAGCTAAAGGTCTAGGATTCATCCTTGACAGAGGTCTAACCCTCAACGACCAGGTTACGTCGATGGTGATCAAGGGCTCACGCAGACTTTACTACCTACGTGTCCTAACCAAACAAGGCATGTCGGTGTCCGACCTTGTACAGGTGTATACGGCCCTGGTCAGGCCCGTACTTGAGTATGGCCATGTTCTCTTAGTCGGTTGCACCAAACAACAAGAACAGTTAATCGAGAAAGTGCAAAGGAGAGCACTAAAGATCATCTCTCTGGGTGGCAGGAGAAGTGTTCCGGATTTGCCCACACTCAAGGAGAGACGTGAACTCGCTGCCATTAAGCTACTCAAGCAAATGATGAACCGGGATCACCCGCTACATGACATGGTCCCTCCGGTCAGGTCAGAGGTCACTGGGAGGTCACTTCGAAGCTCATGTAGTATCTCGGTCCCAAAAGCAAGGACCTCCAGACTGCGCAACTCATTCCTACACTATACAATCAGACTGTACAACAAATCAATGACTGGTGCTTAAGTGTTTTATTTGTCTATGCACTGTGTATGTCATGCGTACTGTACATGTTGTCTAGTCGTTGTAAGTATTTACTCTGAGTCACATTGTAAAGATCAACGGCATTCAGAGATGCTTCTGCTAAGAATTAATCTCTGTAAGGTTGATTTTAATTTGAATAAAGAAAGAAAGAAAAAAAAAAAATCATCTCCGTCGTTCCTGGACCGAATGACCTGAAATTTGGCACAAGGGTAGAGTGGTCCAATACTCCCGGGCGTTTTTTTTCATTTTTTTTATATCTGTCTTTAACATGTTTTTTTTTTTTTGGTCATTTCTAGACCAAAACTGTATATAGTATTACAACCAAATGAGCTGAAATTTAACACAGATGTGCCTTGATAATCCCCCAATATAAATTCTATAGCACTTTTGGTGTACAGTACAACAAAATACTTATTTTTGCGATTTTTTGGCCATTTTTTTACCAAAACAGGACAATTTTGGTTCCTGTACCCTGGTTTAAAAACCAGATGATCTAAAATTTACTATCTAAGTGCCATAGACGTATGCGCACATAGATTCATTAACACTTTAGGCATACAGAACAAGAAAATGCTTAATTTTGCGAAAATCCATTTTTGGACTTTTGTGATTATGTCAAACCCTATTTTAGCGGATGTATCTTTGAACTGCTCCACTTAACATGGAAGAGTCCATTCTTGCACACAGAAGGGGGACCTTTTTTTCCTAAATTCAATTTTGGATTCGGTTTCTTATTCAAAGGGCCAAGGTTTCAGAGTATTTCTGGACTGGTTCAAATTCACATAGAGTGCACTGGGGTGCAAATGTCTGTCTTTCTAGTTATATGACTTTGCATGTGGCTAAAAATTTGTTTCCCATTTTTTTTTCATTGATACCATTCTACCCAAAGAGTTAATATATATTCTATAGTGCAATACAAACTTTCTTCCAACATAGATAGGACGTGCGGCATACAGGCAGGGTGACAGAATGTACGTCAAATAGCGGACACAATTTCAATTCGGTGCATGCAAAAAAAAGGGGCTTCTCTGTGTCAGAAAAAAATAGAAAAGTGGGAAAATACACCTAATCCTCACTGGCCTTTGCGGAATTTTTCTCTATCAACGCCAACGGGCCTTTTGTATCGACAGAAACAAGGAGCAGTCATTGGTTTTCACCTGATTAAAGCCGCTTGACATAAATGAGTTTCTTTAATAGTTTTAGCCAAAAGATGCTGAAATTTGGTATACA
>NC_049991.1:21567877-21574333 GCF_000003815.2 Branchiostoma floridae | reverse complement strand
TATCAATTGTTTGTCATTAATTATGCAAATAAGGTTCTGGTTGGCATAAACCATATTACTCGATCACGGCCCAATCTATGTTGAGAAAGGCTTTTATTGCAATTTCTGATAATTTATGCAAATGAGGACCTTATTTGCATAATTAATGTTCAGCGATGTTCACCTGTACGTAACTTCCAAATGCTTCAAGTAAGAAGTTCCCGTCATTACCACAATGACATTGTAGCATTTTCTCATTAAAATTAGGTTTTTAGTTTGCATTATATATATCTATCGATATTCTTCTCTTTCTCAGTTACAAATGTCACATGTTGCAATGGTCCTATAATGGAACTGATCGTGTTTAGAAGATTTTCTCATTAACTATGCAAAATTGGATTCCAATATGCATAATTCAGATGTGGTTATATGAAACATCACTTAAGCTATCTACATTCCAAAAATTGTGACACTCCGTCAACTTCTTGAGTTATTCCCTTTCAAAGTCTGACACTAAACCTGCCCTGCAGTTCCAAAACAAGCCGCTAGGGGTCCAAACGTATGCCACTTCTTCTCGGCATCAAGAGCTATCTACCACTTAAAAAGCATAACCACAGCATGTCCAGAACTCAAGATATCCAACCCGGAAGTTCCACTGTAGTACCGTAACAGGCTGCTAGGGACCCAAAAATTTGGCAAAATCTAATAATTTCCAGGTCTCATCAAACTCCTTAATTTAGGATAAGGAGTAATAAATCGACACCGGTGCCGGTGTCGATTCATTTTGACCAATTAGAAGGAGCGATACACACAACAAAGTAAGGGATATGCAGGCATTGACCCATCAAAAGGAGCGAAACGTATACCAGAGCAGAGGGACTAAGTACAGACTGCAAAGGGGAATGGCTCATTCTGTTAACATTCATAATGATTTTGTTGCTCTAAAAAGCCAAAGACTACAATGTTTCGAATATTTTCTGTGGAAATTTTGGTTTCAAAATGCAATCTGTAATCTCTGTTCAAATGTGTGTACCAAAGAACAAATTTGAATTTTCAGAAATTCGACAAAGGAATTCACACGTATAGTTAAATGACCAAGGGATCTATGCGTCATACAGGAGTTTGTAAGTTTGGACAGGCTATATGATAATAACGTTAATGACCCGCCTGTTCCTCGGTGTACGTGGTGTCATAACGCCTGGTTCTTTGCTATGACCACCTCATAAAACCAACTTCGCTCATTCGGTGGTTTTATTCGGTGGTTATAGCAAAGGACCAGGCGTTATGACACCATATACACCTCGGGCGGGTCATTAACCCTTAATTGATCATTTCCAAGTAACATGATATCCTGTGCATGTTTTAATATTATGAACGTTTCATGTTCGTCACCCTACTTTTAAATGGAATGCAGTCAGTCGCTTCTTTTCCTATATAGATATGTTTTAATTGTCTTTGCCACCATACCAAGAACAATTTTTAAAAATTGTATGAATTGTTTAGTACTGGTAGGCATTAGTAAAACAAATGGGTAATATAAAATGTCATGCCTGCAAAACTATCTCCACATTACATTTATCATTTCAGATATTCGTTTTTCGCAAACTGATCCTGAATCAGTATTTTCTGTCATGAAGAGAAATCAGACATTGCATGATAAATGAAGTTCCACTTTCTCATTCAGCACGTCACGCCTTTGAGGTCCTCCGTACTGCAAACCAGCAGTATGAAGGAGTGGACTTCTTCGCCATCAAAGCCAAACTGCCAGCTGACGGCCTGTCTGCCACTGAGAACTGGTGCAGGGACTACCAGAACCTCTGTGCAGAGTACGGACAGAGGCCAACGGGCTGTGGGGAGGACTATGCAGTTTTGAGTGGGGCAAACAGCCACTACGACTACATCCGGTAGGTTCTGTGACATCGTGCATGCTGATAATACATTATGTGTCTTGTAATCTGGGTTGAGGTGTTACTATTACGCTTCTATAGGAGCAAAATATTAAAATCGTGCATTTTGTCATGGATATCTGGGGAAGGGGGACAGATAAACCTGGATCCAGCTAGTAAATGATAGGAGAACGGTGACTTGGTCCCGCTGGTAAATAACAGGAGAGCGGTGACTTGGAAAGAAGGTCCTGTTCGAAAACGGTTCACCTGGAGCTTTCTATGGGCACTGCAGCGAGGCGAGCGTTTGTGTGTGTGTGTGTTTGCGTACAAGATAACTCTAGAAGTTATAGATTGTTTTGCATGATTCTTGTTAGTTGTGTGGGGGTTGAGAAAATGAAGGTCATGTTAGATAATGGGTCTCCTAGCGGCGAGTTACTGCACTGTAGAGGTGGTTCAATTTGGTAGTAAAATTTTTCTCAGATGCCATGTTCATGATTTTTTAGTAGTGAATACGTCTTTGGGCAGGGATTAAGAAGTGTAAGTTTGTCCCCTGGCGGCTTGTTTCGAACTGCAGTGGGCGACTTTGCTGTTCTCTTTGGAAGAGAATAAGTCACGTACTGGTGGATGGTTTTGCATCATTTTTAGTATGTGCGTACCTTAGGGGATTATGAAAATCTTAAAGTGTATTGTATGGAAATCTGGGCTACATTCACACCATCAATGTGGAATTTTTGTAATTTTATAAATCGACCTCTTTTGACGGTCACTCAGGGCTCTGTGCATCTGTGCATTACACTTGTATAGTTGATGACAGCTTGGCCTCTATTCAGACACACAGTTGGTTAGATCAACAAGTCAAGAAGCTCTGCTGATAAACACAGTACAATAACAGACACACGGGAAATACTCAAAGCAGACGTGTCAGCTAGATGACAAATAGAAGAAGTTGGCCAAATAATTTACCATGAGATAGGGTGGTGGCTCTGTAGCCTATCTGTAGGCACTGTAGCCTATATATATCTGTAGCCTATAAATGAGCTTGAACCACTTTGACGCTGGAAGTAATTTGGAATAGATAAAAGGGAATATTCAACCGCCATATCCACACTTTCATGCAGCTGCTTAATTCTGGTGGGTACAATTGTTGTGCAATAAAGCTATCATGTACACATAAGAAGATACTAATTATGTAAATCAGCAGATACTTGGCATAATTAGTGACGAAACTTTATAAATCCACCACGTTTTATGAAAGGACTCTCAAATTCGCCACATACATGAGTGAGTGCCTATAGATATCTAGTATGCAAATTAGGTCTTCCTTTGCATAATTGATCTTTTGTAAGAAGGAGACAAATGTCATCAAATGTTGATGTATCTAAAAATGTTGCTGTATCTATAGGTGTGTGACTGAGTATGACTCTGACCCCTACATCAACAATGTGCTCGGCTGTGGCAACACGGACCGTGTAGCTGAGGTGGCGAACCTGGCTTTCTCAGCCGGGGCTACAGCGGGCAGGAGTTTCGGCTTTCGCGACTGTGACACCAGCAACTGCCAACGCGGGCTACGCGGGAGTCACTGGAGCCTGTACAGCACAGCAGCGGCCTTTCGCTCAGACGGAAGCGGAGACAGGATTGTGTACACCCTTTGCACAGGCTCAGTAGGTAGGTACCATCATCATCATCATCACGGGCGCCTTGACCAGATCAAATCCACTCTCTCCCTCCAGAAAGTCCTGTCACCCATAGCGTCCTGTCCCCCATAGCGTCCCAAGTCCTCGACCTGCAGCTCATCATTCGGTACTATTAACTTGCATCAATCTGGTCTCCCATTACATTAAATTATGACAAAGTTACAGACCGCAAAAATGCACCAATTTGACCATAGTTAAACCGTGGTGGTGGTGGCTGGAGGTTGCTGTTACAGTTAATCTTGTTACCTAATAATTTTGTGATAAAAGGCTTTTGCCACAACGTCCTGTCTGCCTACCTGCCTAGGCCTGGGACTGGCCCCTTGCTCCTCTCCGTTAGAAGTCCCCAGGTTGCACGGTCCTTTGCACTTGTCTCCGCGAACTTGATATTCTGTCCGATATCAGTTACAATTTGGTCCCTCCATTGCTTCGGGGGTCTACCCCGTGGCCTTGGCTTTTGGAAATCTTGATGGTATGTTTTGTGGACTAATGTGTTTGGTGGTCTTCTTACCACGTGACCGAACCACCTTAGTCTACACATGTATTTACGTACATACATATGACATTAGAAATTTATTCATCCAATTAAGTAGAAATGGTTGATTTCAGTAAAAAAGGAAAAAAAATATTTCCACGTGTCAATTGGCTGCTGAATTGCATGTAGAATTACACGATTCCACCATGATGCCATCAATAAAGTTGTACTTTAAAACTGTGCTCTGTAGGTAATAATGACTGTGCAACAAGAAACGGTGGATGTGCCCAAATCTGTATCCACACTCAGAGCAGCTACAGGTGTATGTGCAGACCCGGCTTCAGACTCATGGAGGATGGTCATGGCTGTAAAGGTGAAGAAACTGATTGATCTTGTTGCGTAATTTGCCTGTAATGTTGCAATTTGTAGGTTACTTATCCCTGCCAAATGCCTAATATCCATGCCCCGAAAACAGAAGGAGAACATTTTGTTAGAACCAGTTCAACCATTGCTCACTTTTCTTTATTTGGGGACTTTCAGCTATAAAGTCTGTCTCGTCTATTTACTCATAGTTCAAGGTGAAGCAAAACAAGTGCTTTTAAAAAAGCTGGCATTTTGCCAATGTTTGCGTGTGTGAACGTTTTTTTCTAGTTATTAGAATGTCATATAAATAGAACAGAGTAACTAGACCTGATATTGGCGCATGGAGAGATTCACATATGTGCCTGAACTGCAGCAGATCTAGACGCCACCTGTTAAAATTTGCGTGAACTGCAGCAAATTTCGCTACACATTGCCTGTTTTTGAGTGAGCTCTGTTGCGGGGCATTTTTAAGTTTTTTTTTAAATTTTTATTTCCATTCGGCAAAAAAACGAAGCGGCGAATCCGTTAACCAAAGAAATAAATTGGTGTGGCCAAATGGATGTAAAAATTAGTATTTTAATGGATGTAAAAAAGAAGAAAAAAAAGTTGAAAAAAATCTACCTCCCCGGATTCGAACCGGGTGCATTGGTTTAGAATGCGTAAACTTTACCACTGCGCTAGTGCGAACATGTTGAAAAAATGCCTGTTTTAACAGGTATACAAATGTTTGGCATGGATTGAACAGGTCCGTTCATCTCAACATCACAACGGCGACTACACTGGCCAGAAGGCATTTTGCGACTGCAAGTCGCAAAATGCAAAAAGTGTCTGGATGTAAATAATGACTGTAAATCTTACAGAAGAAACTGAGGCACTGCAGCACTGATTGAATAGGAGTAATACGGTGCTTTGTTTAAAACTAGAAAGGCCGACATTTGCTTGGGTGCAAATACAGCATATTTCAGCCATACCCATTTCCACGCAACATTGGACTGTTATAAGTCACCCCTGCGCAAAAATGGAACATTTTAACAGTAAGTTATTCTCGCCACTGTTAAACTTACGTATGAAAACTAAACGCAAACTGGCCAATTTCCCCGCATTTTCCGCCAAATAACATTTTCTCGATTGTCTCAACTAACCCTACCAAAGTCAAATCCGAAAATGATTCATATTCAATTGCCATGCGGAGTGTTGGTAAATTCAATGACAAATACAGGGTACTTGTATTCTAACGTTCAATGCACGGGTACCGTCCGCTACCGCTCAAATGACCCTGTCTGAACTCCAAATCCTCGCAAACGACAATTTTAAACCGGGCACAGGGTGACACATCCCTTTGAAAATTTGAGGAGAAAGATACATTACGAACACAATATATTTCATCATGCTACGTATTGCTAACATATAAATAATGCACATATTATCTTCCTATATTCTTTGCAGTACCTTTCATTGAGTAACATGAATTTCAAAATCCTCCCAAATATGCATGGTTTCGCCTACATACACACGTGACAATGTTAGCCAATCAGCTTCAGTTTAGGAAATTCGCGCTTTGTTTGGCAAGTGTTGTGTCTTTAGTTGTTTTAATACCAATTGGCGACGAAGTGTTCCTTCCTCTTCGCTGATTGGCTGGCGGCGCGATTCAATTAATAAGCAGACCGACACCTGCCACCTGTCGCCCAGGGCGGGAGTTATTGCTTTGTTTGCCATATATGGAACGCACTGAACGGCGAGAATGGCCAAAACAAGTCCCTTAAATTGGAGAATGACACAAAATCCCCAAATATATCATTTTGAAGAGGTTTATGCCAAAAATCATACATGTGTCATTTGTGAATAAGTATCTAGTGCACCCTTTTACCCAAATTCATGTCATTTGGTTTTAAAACCAGGGTACAGGAGCCAAAGGTGTACGTTTTTGGTCATAAAATGGCCAAATAGTCGCAAAATTAAGTATTTTGTTGTACTGTATGCCTAAAGTGTTGATGAATCCATGTGCGCATATGTGTATGGCACTCCTATACTAAATTTCAGAACATTTGGTTTTAAAACCAGC